>NW_004567126.1:5665460-5720918 GCF_000260355.1 Condylura cristata | reverse complement strand
CAGGCAGATCGACGAAGTACACTGCTGAGGGGAGCAGCGGGCGGGTCAGGAGAGGTCTGCCACGCCATGTGGTCACCTCCAGGGTAGGCGGGAATTGAACTCATGCGGAAGTGGCTTTAGATTCTCAGTGCAGTGCTTTAACCCGCTGCGCCACCAGGGAGGGCCAGGAACAATATTTTTTAATAGTGGCAAGAAACTTGGGAAAAACTGGATCATTAAACTCAGTCTTATACTACAATCTGTTACTAGTGAATGTCCTTGAACCTCATAGAGGTTGCATGCAAATGTTGGTCCCAAGGTAAAAGGAAGAGGGGAACTAAAGGAAGATGCTGCAAAGGGATTTTGTGGCTGTCATTCACTAACCTGACACATTTGTATAACTGTCAACTTAAGTTGTCACAGTTTCTCTTCATTTTAGTTAAATCTTATCTTTACCAGCCTTTTCTTTTTACCATTTCATGTAATGTCTTCTCCCTTTCCCTTTTATATCCTCTTTCCATCCTGGATTGTTCCAGGAATACTGACCTGTAGCAACACATTGCTACCTTCTCTTCTGGCTAAAAGTTGAATTTGACTAACAAAGAATCACAGGGTTTAGAAGGTTAAAGAGGTTAAAGATCAGAGCATTATCATCCTGATTCCCTCTCTTAAGGGTCACCTTGAGCTTTTTGCTTCTTTCTCAAAGCAAGAAAGGCCAGTGACATTTTTGCTGGCTCATGCAGTCCCTTTGTTTCTAGGTTCTAGATACCACTCCATTCTGCCTCATGTGATCTCTCTGTTATCTCCTCAAGCTTTGTAAATAACCCCTTTGTTAAACTCCTTTCAAATTATCCAATTTCAGTGTTCCAGCTGCTTTTTACTAGGACCCTGACTGTTACGATAGCTGTGCTCATCATCTTGCTGTCTTCCTCTCTGTTATTCATTCTTTATTTGAAAGAAGCATGGATGAATGCCTTTCCATTGCAACTGGGTATGTTTGTAGGATTCAATTTTGTTTTTAGTTTTCTTGGAACTGAGACATACACAGGCCACCTTCACTAATAGGAGTTTATTGTGAGGACATCCAAGGAAATAAAGAAGTCAGTAGTTTGTGAAACAAGTTAACCTTTACAGAAGAGCTTGTACTGCACTCAGCTTGATCCAAAGGGAGCTGGAAAACCGTCCAATTTCTGTTAAGTTACAATCCTTTTTCGCATTCTCAATGAGCATCAAGGACTCTCATATATATTTTTCTAGGGTCATTCTTAATCTCAACTCTCCTTGGGAGGTGCAAGGGTCAAATACATACACTTGAAATAAATTCAAAACCATATTCTTAGTGGCTAACTGTCTGGACCAAGCATCTGGAAGCCCTGTCTTGAATCTTATCTTCACTCTGTGACTAAATGTCTTTGGGAAAGTTGCTTAATATTTTTGAAGACTTATTAGTTTACTTGTGAAAAGGGAATTATGACAAGTCATTTTGTTGGGTTATTTTGAAAAATTCCATCTGTAAAAGATGGGTTGGGTAAAAATAAAATAAAATTAAAAAGCTCAATACAAGGTAGTGCTATAGTCATTTTTTTTTTCTATATGTATTTAGATTTATTTATTTATTTGTGGATACAGAACTGGGGTATAGGCCAGAGGCTCAGGGGCGGTGAGAGGCTTCACCAGAGACAGAGTGGGGAGCAGAACAGGCAGATCAACGAAGTACACTGCTGAGGGGAGCAGCGGGCGGGTCAGGAGAGGGCTGCCCACGCCATGTGGTCTCCTCCGGGGCAGGCGGGAATCGAACTCATGCGGAAGTGGCTTCAGATTCTCAGTGCTGTGCTTTAACCCACTGCGCCACCAGGGAGGGCCAGTGCTATAGTCATTTTTTACTAAATTTGGAATTGTTTGATAATAACTTAGTGGAAAATCTGTCACCAAACTTCCAGTCTCTTTTGCTGCCCAAGTTGCTTACATGATGTAATGGTGGGACTGTGTGGACAACAACTGTGCATAACCTGGGTTAATGTCAACTGTTGCTAGAAGACTTCAGGAGACTGGTTTCTGTCCCAGCTAACCAGTGAGCACTGCTAAGCAGAGTGCCTCAGGTGCTAGTTATAGTTCTTGGACACTTTCATGGAGTTGGGCTGGACAGATTCTCAGCACTGGAGAAGACTTTCATTGTAGGGATCCCTCACTGTCAGGTTACTGTGTTTTCTTTGTTAACGCGATAACAGCTTCTCACACTGTCTCTGCTGTATATTTGGGGTTTTGAAGTCTAGCTGCTAATTCTTCAGTTCTCCATATCTTAAATTCAAACACTCAGAGAATTCTATAGCCAGTGACTGTCTTCCCTCTTGGTCAAGTCTTTCTTTGTTATTCATCCCATGGGCCACAGAACACCTGTAGACTGGGTGCTATTGGGTCTGGAGTTCAGTTGTTGTTGAATCAGCTAATTGCTGTTTTGTATTGTGTTGGTGACATATGCAAAAGCAGACTCACAGCAGAGGCCCCTTAGAAGAAGCTTTGTAAGTAAAAGGTATTTCAGAGATTTGGCTCTTCTAGTGAAGGATATAAATTCATTCATGCGAATGAACTTTATTACATATAAATAAACTTGAATAAAGCCATTTGTTAGGATTAGGTAAGAAAGGACAAATGATGTTGAGTGTGCATAAAAATGTTGGCACCACTGTCTAACAACAGATATTTGTTGATATTTACCCTGTGTCAAATATCATATTAGTTGTTGAATGTAACATTGCAACAAAATAAATTCTCTACTCTGTTGAGATGACATGTGGAATATTAGATCTATATTTCACTTCTTGGTAGAAGTGCAACATAGATGTTATATACATTTTATTTTTCTGGGTTTGTGATAGAAAGTCATATTTCTGTATCTTAACATACCAAGTATGAAAAGTTTTACAGAGTGACAGAGTGTGTTGAGGAATGTTATGTTCCAGATCAGGCAAACTTAACTTCTACAGTATTCTTTCAAACACTGAGGACAATTATGCTTTTGATGACTTGATGTCTAACTGACAATATAAAGTGAAGTGTGCATATTTTTTTCATTTCCTGGAGATGTCAGAGAAATAGTTCTTGTCCTGAACATACTTTCAAAGTTACTACTGACATAAGTACATAACTTACAATTGTTTCCATGGTCTTAATTTACTATTCTTCATCACTCTGTGTGTGTGTGTGCTTGTCTATGAGTAGAAAATGGATGAAAGAGACATACAGTTTAACAAGTCACTTAATGTTTGGTTTTTCTAAAGGAGCATTACTGTACTGTCTAACACAGACAGTAATACTCCTTTCTATTGAGGTGTGTATAGTTGATATTTCACCATATTTACATGTTATTCAGTACTGTAAAATATATTCAGCAAACCTATTTTCTGTACTTTGTGCCAGACTCTGATCTTACTACTGAATATAATAATGTAAACTATAGTCCTTTAACCAAAAAAACCCACTGTCCTGCAAATAATAAGCTGTGTGATTCTTGTGGTCTTCCCTTCAAATTTTGTAAATATTTACATGTCATTGTGCTTTCAAACAGTGAAATAGAGGGGAAGGGGCAAGATGGTGACAGAGTGAAGAGTGAAGATGCTGAAATCATTGCCTCCAAACGCTCATAGGATTTTAAGATTAAAAATGGACAGTACTACAAGTCTCAACCCAAATGAGAACATCCTGGACTCACTAGAAGGAAGGTAACTGAGGGAAACTCAATGATTGGGGAGCCCCGATTGGGGAGTTCTGATTACAGAGTGCTCCAGGCACCCAGACACCAGGAAGCACTACAGAGGGAGGCTTATGGGGGGCAGCTTTTTGCCCCAGCACTGCTACAACCCTGGAAATAAACTGAGACACCTCAGCTTGGGAGAGGAAACCAAATCGTAGGAAAAGACTGTAGCTCGGATCCAGATCTAGGAGAGCCCAGGCACCCAGATGCTAGGATACGCTGCAGATGTGTTTCCTTTCTTTGCCCCAGCAGCCCCAGTAAAGCCCTGGATATAAACTGAGACAATGCAGCTAGCCACGAACTCAACCACAGGTCCAGCTCCAGGGAGACATACAACACTTCTAATACATCATACTGCCCATTGGGCACACCCAAACATAGAGGGAACCTGGAACATCTGAAAGCTGCAAAGATCAACAGGCACCTTCCAGAAACAAGGACTTAACTTGTTACTGGGAGAGGCTGAACACCACAAGAGTCCCCTGATTGTTACCAGCTGAGACGACAGACACAATTACACCCAATGAGGGCTGGAAAAATAGCACAACTTGGAATACCCTCCACAACTGAAGTGTCTGGAAGTCCCTCAGCCATCCCAGAAAGAACATCCAGAAAAAAAATGCCAGTTAATAATAGCAACACTGTGTCTCAGCAAATAGAAAATATTAGAAAACACACAACAGGGAAAAGAAGAAAAACAAATACCCAAGCAAGTGCACAGGGGAAAAATTCACCATAAATAGATAAGTCACCAGAAAGCACCAAAGAAATAGAAGAACTATTTAGCCTACCAGATAGAGAATTCAGAATCACAATGATAAACAAACAAAAAGAAGATGAGAAGGAAAAAAAATGAAATGAGGCAAGCTATCAAGGAATTGAAGAATACAAACAAGGAAATGAATGAAATAAATGAAAAAAAAAATGAGACAAGCAATAAAGAACTGAAGAAAGAAAATGAGACATTAAAAAAAGAAATAGAAGAAATGCAGGTGGTAAAAAGGTAACTGAAGGAGGTAAAGATTGCTGGTAAAAGTAATGAAAACAGAATAGATGAAATGGAAGACCAAATCAGCACTCTTGGAGACACAGAAACAAAGAGAATTAAAAATGAAAAAGAAATAAGTAAAAAGGAAAAGGAATGAAGAAAAGGAATGAAGAAACACTTCAAGAGCTATCTGACACCATTAGGAGAGGAAACATCAGAGTTACAGGTATCCCAGAAGGCAAAGAGAAAGGCCAAGGAATAGAGAAAATATTCACAGAGATAATAGAAGAGAACTTCCCTAATATGAAGGAGATGAAAATAGACATCCAAGAAGCAAGAAGAACCCCTAACCACCATCATGAGAGGAGAAAAACAGCAAGACATATTATAATAAAACTTCCAAAAATACAAGACAAGGAAAAGATAATGAGAATGACAAGAGGGAAGAAACAAATAACCTATAAAGGGAAACCAATCCAGATGACATCAGACTTCTCTGAAGAAACATTACAGGCAAGAAGAGAGTGGAGGGACATATTCAACAAACTCCAAAACATTAAATTCCAACCAAGAATACTCTACCCTGCGAAGCTCTCCTTCCTCTATGAAGAAAGAATAAGAAACTCCACAATTTTGTCATGACAAAACCCCCACTCCAAAAAATACTACAAGAAACCCTCAAACCAAATCCAGCAGAAGAATGAACAAGAACAGTTCAAAATAAGGAATAAAAATACAAAAGAACCAAAATGGCAAATGCAGGTGCCAGTATATCAATATTATCTCTAAATGTAAATGGATTAAACTCTTCAGTAAAAAGACACAGAGTTGCAGGATGGATTAAAAAACAGAAGCCATCATTCTGTCTGCAGGAAACAAATTTAACTGCAAAAGATAAAAACAGGCTGAAAATAAAAGGATGGAAAACAACCCTACAAGCAAATGGAACAAAAAAGAAGGAAGGAACTGCCATACTTGTACCAGATCAAATAGACTTCAAACTAAAAAAGGTTAAAAGAGACACAGAAGGCCACTACATTATGATTTAAGGGACAATACAGCAAGAAGAAATAACAATCATCAACATATATGCATCAAATGAAGGAGCACCAAAATATATCAGGAAACCACTGTCATCCATGAAAATGTATATCAGAGAGAATATATACATAGTAGGAGACTTCAACACACCACTCTCAACAATGGACAGATCAACAAGACAAAAAATAAGCAAAGACACTAGAGCTCTGACCAAGGACCTGGACAACATGGGTCTAGCTGACATTTATAGAATACTGCACCCCAGAAAATCTGAGTACACATTTTTCTCAAATCCACATGTATCATTCTCTAGGATTGACCATGTACTGGGTCACAAGATTGATATCAAAAGATACACTGAGATTGAAATTATATCAGCTATTTTCTCTGACCATGAAGAAATCAAATTAGAAATAAACTGTATGAAGAAGGCAAGAAACCCACCTACCATGTGGATTCTAAAACCCACACTACTGGAAGACCATTGGATTAATGAGGAGATCAAAGAAAAAATTAAAAAATACCTGGAGAAGAATGACAATGATGATACAAGTCTCCAAAACGTATGGGACACATTAAAAGCATAAAAGCAGTTATAAGAGGAAAATATATAGCAATACAAACTCACATAAAGAAACAAGAAATAGCTGAAAGAAATAACCTAATGTCCCACCTTAAAGAACTGGAAAAAGAACAACAAAATAACCCAAAAGCCAGCAGAAGACAAGAAATAAAAATCAAATCAGAAATAAATGAAATGGAAATTAGGAAAACAGACCAAAAAAATCAATGAAACCAAAAGTTGGTTCTTTGAAAAAATAAACAGAAAAAAGCACTGTGAAGCTGTCTGCAGCCAGTACAGCATGAATTTGACCCCCAGCCAGGGAGGTGACCTTCATGGCACAGCAGACCTCTCCTGACCCATCTTCTGCTCCCCTCAACATTGTCTTTCAGTACATCTGCCTGTTATGCTTCTCACTCTGTCTCTGGAGAATCCTCTTACCTCCCACACCCCTGGCCTGTACCCCCGCTCTTGTATGCATAAATAAATAAATATTATTTAAAAATCAGATTTAAATGGTAGATTATGTCAAACTACCCTAGTAGTGTGAAGCAGTGCAATAGCTACCTGTGAGTTCTCTCACAGGTGATTGGCTTCCAGGTTCTAACTAAGCAGCATTTCGCTGCCAATCCAGTACCTCAACAAACGAGCCATTGTCACACAAACATGAAGGTGTGCTGGAGACGATGTGGTAGTACTCTGCAGTCATAACAACCTCCTGGTGTTCATATTCTTTTTCTTCTTTTCCTCCAATGAGTGTGGACTGGACTTAGTGATTTGTAGCAGAAGCAATGGGATGTGTCCCTGAGATCAGGTTATAGGTAGACACACTTTTATCTTGGCTGTGCTCGTTCACTTAGATTATTTGTCCCATGGGGGGTTCTCATGGCTGGAGACCAAGGCTCTCAGCCAGCACATGAATGGGATTGAAAGGAAAGGAAAGGTGTACTTCATGGGAGACTCAGTGAGGCATTGGGAAACATGAGTGCAGCCAGGGGAGCAATGGAAGAGACACGGATACCATTGGCTTAGTGGAGCTGATGCAGCTCTGCCAATGCTAAGGTAAAATAATCTGCCGCCTACACCTCCCTTAGCCTCTTGCTATTGCTACCTTGTCACCAAGGAAGAAGTTGTTAGAAGCCTAAATATGCAAATCACTCACTCATTATATGCACTTACATACAGGTTTTAGTCTATTCTGTTTTGTTAGTCAGAAATATCAGTGATCATTATTGTAATTATGTCCCATTATAAAAGCAGTTACAATGGATGAACTTTAATATAACAGTTACAATGGATGAACTTTAATATAACAAATTATATCCTTTTGGGATTTATAATTTTTTAAAGTATTGTGTGTAAGGAAGAATTTGCATTACTTCATTTAATACTGCTGAAGGAAGGAAGAGATACTAAAATATTTTGAGGTGGAGCTTTACATAGACAAAGAGAACTTCAAATACTGATTACTAATTGCATTCACATTGTGCACTGAAAAAAATCAGGTGAAGTTGCAAGTACATTTGGAAAGATCCAAACTTTAGCATTAACTCCCTTGTGGAGTCTTCAATTTTACTGCTTTTTTGGGGTTGGGGTTTTAAAAGTCCCTGCAGGTGAATCCCAATCTGTGGTGACTGTCTCAGGAGTACTAGAAAAATTGTGGGATCAATTGTGAGTCTGTTGGCATGAGGCTATGCAAACATGGCTCACACAGGAAATGGAACAGTCAGGTGCTGAGGCTTTGCAGTGAAGTGACATGGGAAAGGAAGAGTCAACCTTGCCACCAGTGAGTAAACTTGTGAGTGTTGCAGTCCCTATAAGCTTTTTTTCCAGGACCTCGTCTTGAATGAGACTTGGTTTTTTGTCCTTTACAAGATAGTGCTTTTAGTTTCTCATAGACCCCAGCCCAAAAGAATTCACTTGAAAGCACTAAGTGTAGTTGAACCAGTACAAGACTTTATTAGTGATTCATGCACGAGGGAGCCAGTGATGGAAAGGAGAATTCATTCTAACTCCTTGAAGGGGATTAGGAGATACTCAAAGAGTAAGGCTGGAGGAGAGTGGCATTAGTTTGTTTTGAGTTGGGTTATGCCTGGGCATGTGTATGTGGGTTTCATTCTAACTGCCCATGCAGGCTTTCCACCTTCTCTGTCCAGGAAATTGTAAGGTAATTACTAACTAGAATCTAATGCTTTTTGTCTGGCATGGTGCCTTATGATCAGTGTGGTGGGCCAAGTTTGGTCAAGATGTTGAATAGGGATTGACAGTCCATGTGATTTTGTTCACCTGTTCAAACAGGAGTTGGGGCAGCAGTTGTTTTACCAGCTTGCAATTTATTTTCCTTAGGTTGTCTTAATATGGCCCCAAATTAAATTAGATGGTAAATTAAAGGGCCAGGCTAGCCTTTTGGAAGCCTGCTGACTCCCTTACCCACTTCTGAGCCATTTGCACCGCCATTGACAGCTCTCAGCTTTGCTTTTGTGATGTCAATCTCCCCAACAGGGTCAGACAGTTTTTCCTCAAGCCCTCTTGTTACCTTGCCCAGAGGGAGCCTCTGGATTTAAAGAATGGGTATTGTTCTGGGTTGAGAGCAGTGAGAGCCCCCAAGACAAGGGGATGCTTCTATTCTTGCTTAATTCCTTTACCATTCCTTAGTCAAGAAGAAATCCTTGCAAGCTAAGCATTCTTTACTTATTGGGAAATTAGGAAATCACTGCCCTAATTTTTATGATCTAGAGGAATGTAGTTTGAGATTCTCATCCAATGTTACACTTATCAGTAAATATATTTCCTCTAAAAATCTCATCTGAGAGTAAACATGATGCCATGTCTCCTTGTCTGTCATGTGAAGCCTCTCGATTCTTGATGCCCCAGGTCCCAAAATGCAGGATACATATTTCTGGTTAGAATTTACAGCCATGTGAATTCTCCATTTTCATGTTACTAGATTGATTTCCTCTCATCTGCTAAATGGCCTGGTATGATTTTCATTACTATCCCAGCCTGAGGAGAACCAGAGGGGTGTGGGATGATTTCTTCTGTATCCAGATAATTACCAAAGTCTCAAGGAAGATACTTAAAACCACCTCAGGGTGAAGGAAGGGTTTCTTTTCCAGATAGTACTTCATATAAAACAGCTAAATATTTAATTGCTCAATGTTTAGGGGCAAGTTAAAATGCAAGACAGGTTATATGGCAGGTTAGCCAGTATATTTTCAGGTGGTCTTGTTGGTCATCATGTCCTGGAAGCCACAGTGACTAAGGCAGGCTCTCCTAGGCCAGTGTCAGTGACAGGGCAGCACCAAGACAGTCCTCTGGTTCACAGGGAGAGAGCCCCATCTTTATGGTATTGCCTGGAGCCCACCAGCTCCTCTCCCCTTACAGCCTTCTTCACCCCAGAACACATATCATGTTCATGGGGTCAGTGGAAATGACAGTGGGCTTGGTGTAGGCCAGGGCTGTTGAGGTCAGTATGAAAGATGCTAACATTTACTGACCATCTAACGTATGCCAGTGCTGTGCCAGTTGCTGTTGGATTTCCACTAAGTCAAAACCCTACATGTTAGATAACACTGACCTCGTTTGGAAAGATCAGACACTGATGGAAAAAGGGTAAATAATTCTAGGGTTATCATGTGAGTCTGGTTTGAACTTGGTTTCATTTCACACATACTCTTTTCTTGTGATTTTGTGATGGAGTAAGTCTGTTCTTTGAGATGTTTGGAGTTTTCAGAAATGACACTCATGTAGCCAACTTTTATTCTGTGTGAGTATGTGTGTTTGCATGCACATGTTTGTGAGTGTAATAGCTCAGCAAAGGGATGGCCGTGATGGGGATTGTGGAAGACTGAATTATTTAATATGATTGATCGTGGGAGTGATATAGCTAAAGCAGTAATGATCTGTAACCATTCCTGGCCAGGTGGTGGGAAATAAAATTGATTCTCATTAATTTAGTTATGACAGTGTAGAGAAAACTTGACAACCTGTTTAACTGTGATTCTGAGTTCTGGGCAAACCCAGTAGATCAGGTCGTTAAATTAAGTATGAAAGTCAATGCTAGAGGAAAAGGAAAGAGGTGCCATTCTTGTTGATGGAAAGGAAGTGGGGGTGCAACAGCGAGGGGAGCAAGAGATCAGGAAACAACCTGTGGAAACAAATTCTAATGTTCATTTCTGATTCTAAGAAAAAGCTATCTCTTTTTCCTAGTGAGATATTTAAACCTTTCTTTAGCAATGGCCATTCATGCACTTTTCAATAAATGTTGTTTTGATTGGTTGAATATATTTCTAAGTTATCTGGTATTCTCCTATTTATACTTGTGACCTTAGAAAAACTATTCTCTCCCTTTCTTTCTCCTAAGTAGCCCTGTTTGAATAATCAGCTTGTAGTCACCCTATAGAACACTTACTGTGTGCCAGGTACAGAGAGAGACCCGAAAATGAGCAAAAGAAATGTTCCCTGTCCTCAGGAGATTATGCATTGTGAAGGGGCCAGAGTTCCCCTCCAAGAAATTCACTAAAAAGAATAAACAGAAGAATTACAGAGCACATGAAAGAATCAAATAGAGATAATATTTGGGAATGAAGGAGCATGTTTAGCATAATGGGACATTTTTGGAGGAGGTAAATTCTAAAGCAAGATGAAAGGGCTAGATGTTGGCTATACAGTCAGAGGAGGAATATCTCAGGCTGAGAGAAGTAGATGCAAAGGCCCTCAGGCACTAGAATTATGGTTTACTTGAGAAATCAAAGACTGCAGTATGGGTGCTGTTTAATAGCAGAGAAAAGTGACATAGGGTCACAAGGCAGGACCCTTGTGCAGGGTTGAGGATTCAGACAATGGTAAAAAGGATGGTTGCACTTCCCAGAGTAATAGGGAATGACTGGAGAATTTTTTCTTATATTTTCTTAATTTGCCCATCATTTACAAAGCTATGTCTCTTTAGGAGTACATTTTCATGTCTCCATAAGTGCAAATATTTCACTCATCCTCCACCAACAGTCCTATGCCATTACCTGTCCCCTTCCTTCCCTGATGCTCTTATCTCTCCCCTCATTTGGGGATGCAGGCTAGCCATTATATTTTCACAGAGTCAAAGAGTTAATATTGCTATGCTTTGTCAGTTCATTTTCTTTGGTTATTTATATTTAATAAATGGGTAAAACCATAAAGTGACTGATTTCTCATTTCACTTAACATCATCACCTCAAGGTCTATCCATTTTGTCCCAAAAGATACTGTTTCATCTTTTTAAATAGCTGAGTAGTAATTCACGAAGTATATACTCTAGAATCTCTTTATCCACACATCTGTCATTAGGAGCTTAGGTTGGTTCCACAACTTGGCAATGGATAATGCTGCTTCAAGATTTCTTTGTATTACAGTGTACATATTCTTTGCGTAAATACTCTGGAGGATATTCCTGAGTTATATGGCACTTCTAATTTTATTTTTTTGAGGAATCCATTGGAGATATTTTCAAACATTTTTTTCTTGTCATTTCTAAGCCCAGATTTCTTTTTAAATTGTGTAACATATTATTTTCAATTTGTAGAAGTGCAAAAATTAAATGATTCATAATCTTCCTGTCCAGAGAGGGTAGTGATTTATTTTTGATGAAAAATATTTACACGTGTAAATACTTATGTATTTACACATGTAAATTACACATTCCTATTTCTCTTCATTACTTTGATGTTCCTATCCATTTCTCAGAGAGTAATCAGTGCTAACTTTTGGTGTTTTCTTCATAATCTTTCACAAATGCCTACCTAATCATGTTTAGTCTGTTCTGTGCTTACCTTTTTACTTAATTAGACTAGGCTTCACAAAGTAAAAAAAAAAAAAACTGCATAATTTATTTTATAAAATGATTTTAAAAACTATCACCTACTGATATCTACAACTTTCCTTTTCCTTTTTTTTTTTCCTTTTTGCCTATAACAAACAATACTGCCAGAAACATTTTTGATTTTAAACCTTAGAGCAGTTTTGCAAGTGTAATTATTGAGTAACATTACTGTGTTTTGAAGTTTTGAAAGCTATTCATTTGTTCTTCCATAATGATCTCCCCAATTTAAATTTGCTCCCTCTAATATATGGCAGTGCCTGTTTTCCTGCAGCCTCTTGAGAACTGAATATCATGAAATATTTTTGCCTGATTGGTTAGTAGGAAATGGTGCCTAGGTGTCATTTGAGAAGACTTTATCAGTGTGAATGGAATTGAATTTCTTTTCTTAAGTTTCTAATATTTTTGTGTTTGAATCTTTTGTGACTGTTCATACATTTAAGTAATTTTTTCTACTGGATCATTCTTTTCCTTACTGATTTATATGTTTTCCTTATGCAATGCTTACTTAGAAATTAAGGAAAGTATGTGTGGCAACATAGTAACAAATTTGTTTACTAGCTTGACCCATCACTCTCCAGAGTTTGTTTTCTGCAAGTAGCCAAATCCTCCAAGTTGTTCTTTATGGTGCCAAGGTTTTATGTTATGATGATGAACCTTTACCATTCCCAGATTATAAGTAAATTCAACTCTATTTGCATCTGCTATTATGATTTTCAGTTATTCTAATCAAGGGGATGATATGTTTTGGTTTGTATTTGAAATCTAATTTTTGGTGCTATGTAATGTGTGAGTGGACATGGGGAGACTAGACTGGTGGAGAGAGGGGCAAAACTAGTTTATTATGTAGCAGAATAGTTCCAGGAAAGCACTTTGGAGCGTGTGTGGACAGGGTGGAATTAGGTACTGGGGGTACCTAGTGAGATGGAGTTGGAGGGGTGCCCATTGTTTTACTTCTGGGACTGGGTGAATGTCACGTTACTGAAATGAAGAAGGTTGGAGTTGGTGAACGAAAACATAGAGTTCTAATTTAGACCAGTAACTTTGGACTTGGACTTGTGTGAGAGTCATGTAACTGTAACTTTTTTTTTCAGGTTTGTAACTGAGTTCTTTGATGTGAAGCTCAGAGGCAAGATATTAATTGGATAGTATTACAGTCATCGGAATTAATCAGAGAAGCATTTGAAAAACTGACTATTTAGTCAGGGTAAAGGAGAAAGCTAATAAAGGAGTCTGAGAAGCATTGACTAGAAAAATAGGTGGAAATTCTGGAGATTGCTGAAGCCAAGAGAAGCCACACTATGTAAGGGCTGGATTGCCCCTTAGGCATCTTTGGTGAGCTTGACAGAAAAATTTCAGTGTGATTGTGGGGTAGAAGTCAGCTTTGATGGGTTAAATTTGATGGTGTAGGCATGTTTGTGTTGCTCCCCATCTCAAATAGCCCCAGTATCCTCCCAGCACTGCCTGCTTTGAGATTCTCCATGGTGAGTCTCCTGCCGACCATCACCATGGTATGCCTCTGTTGGACCCCTGGGACCCTACTCAGGGGCCAGTCCTCATAGGCCTGTGTCTCCTGTGCCTCTTTGTTATAGCCTCTCCTTCCTCCTTCTCTCTGCCCTCTGAAAGTCACAGTCCATCATTAACAAAATTTAGTATATCCTCACCATTTCTCAGAACTTCCTTTTCTCCTTGCTCTTGAAGAAACATGGCCATCCCTAGAGAGCCCTGTAGCAACACTAAATGTTGCCTGTTTTTACTCCCATGACCCTACCAGGCCTGGAAAGGGGATGGGTTCCCTGTTTTGCTTTTGTTGTGTTTTGCACCTTTTCTAAAAATGTCCACCTTTGATTCATTGTATCACTCAATATCACTCATTGCTTTTCATCTTCACTCTGTGGAGATAGTTCCTCTTGGTCTTCCATCATTTTTGTTCCTGCCTATTTGGAACTCTTTATGACCACTCATCACAATTCTTCTATTTTCAATATACTTGAGCTTTTTAACATCTGCTCTGTCACTCCTTGGTGTTGTCTCCTCCAGTGGCCTCATGCTACATGCTCCTGAGCAGCTCAGGCCCATGTAAATACCTCTGGTCATAGCACTCCTTGCGGCCCTTCCAGTATCTCAGGGGCATCCTCTCTGCACACAAGTCCCAACATTTTATCAGTCTCTCTGTTGTCGATAATGCATTGAGGAATTTCACCTCCTTTCCTTAGAACTTCACCTTAATCACTTCTTTTCTTTCTTTACCCACTGTCTTGAGTCTCTTATTAATACCCATGAACCCTAACCATTCCCTGCCCTGATGCTGTCAGGCATGCTAGCTGTGTTTCTCACACCCTCTAGAAAATTACTTCAGATCTTTCCTCAAATTTCCAACACCACCTTTCCCAATCTACCCTCAGCTTATGAAGCTTTTTACCTCACTGAATAGTTGAAGAACTTGGACAAGATCTTACATTGATTACTGTTAAGACATTTATTTATCTGCTAACATCCTCTGCCCACATTTTCACATTTCTCTTTGTCTTGTCCCTCCTCATTGCCTAACTTAAAGCTCATCTTTCACTTTGTTATCAGTCACTTCTCTCAGTGTTCAAAGAAAGATACTGCTCTTCCTGCAACAGAAGTCACAATGAATACTCTATTTCATAAAAATACAGATAAGGAAGCAAAACAAGAGTTTCCCTACAGGCCTATTTGTTGTGCCCCTCCCCCAGGAAATCCTCACAAGAGTTGTGTACACTCAGTATTTTCACTTATTCCTTCTCTCTCAAGCCAATCCCAGTTACACTTTCATTCTCTCTACTTCATCTGACTTATTCTTGTCAAAGTCACCAAAGACCTTCATGGTATTGAATTCACTAATCAGTTCTCATTCCTCATCTTAATTGAATTCTCATCAGCATTTAGAGTTGTTCAGTCTCTTCATCTTGCACTTTCTTCATTTGGCCTCCAGGACATCCTGGATTTCTTCCTAGTTCATGAGTTATTTCTTCCTACCTCTTCGTGACTCCTCTTTTTCTCCTTGATTTCTTAATGTTGGAATATCTCAAGGCTCTGTCCTTTGTGTCTTTTGTGTCCTTTATGTCCTTTATGTCTCTATCTGTGCTTCTTTGATGATCTCCTAATGACAATTGTTTCATCTCCAATGTAGACCTCTCTCCACACTTCAGAACATAGAGATTGATCTACCTACTTGGAGATACACTAGAAACCTCCAGCTCCAATTCAGTATGTCCAAAATGGAACTCATTTTCATTCCAAACCTGTTGTATCTTCCGCTTTTCTTGTTTTGATTGACATCATCATTATTCTCTCATGCAGCTGTTCAAGCTTTTCTTGAACTTTTCTTCCTCTCAATCCCCTTATACACACTCTCAGGAAATTCTTTGATTCTCAGTTAAAAATACATTCAGGAAGAGTGCTGTCATCATTGGATTTCTTCAGATTGTTGAAGGAGCCTCCTAATAGACCACTGTTTTCATTCTTCCCCCAGAGCAGCCAGAGTAACCCTTTTAAACATTAGATTACATCACATCCTTACACAAATATATGTAGTAACCTACTTTGCCCTTGTTTTAGCCAGAGTGTAACTCTTAAAATGTCCCCTTAAACCCCTATGTGATCTCTATCTCAACTTCCCACTAGTCTTTTGACCTCCTTTCTTACTTCTTGGCCTTTAGCTCATTCTGTTCTAGGCAAATGACTTCCATGATGTTCCTTGCACTTTAAGGTAGCTAAACTTCTCATCTCCTACATGTCTTTTTGTTCAAATGTCTGTAAGACCTGTCTAAACTATTCAATCAAGAATGACATTCCATTCAACTTAATATTTCTTTCATAATTTTATTTCCTCTTCTTATTACAGTTAACACATCTCTAACATGCTCTGTAGAGTTACTCATCTCTTTTATGTCTCTCTCCTCCTGTTAGACTAGTAACTCAAAGGGCAGGGGACTTATTTTTGTGCTTTGGTGTATCACAAATTAGGATATTGTCAGTGATTGAATGGTATTTTTTGAGGAAATACATGAGTACTTTCAAAGTCACCAGCACTTACAGAAATATGGAGACTGTCTTGATAATCAGGTGCTATAGCTGGAGCTTGTCCTTGGCCAGTTCCACTTATTTTATAAGGCTGTATTGGACTAAAAATCTAGATACTGCATGTAAAAAGGCAAAGGAAATTGACTCAGATACTTATTACTACAGAGACATGACCAAATGGGTCTACTTATCATTCATAAAATCTCTAAAATCTGTTAGACTCTCTAGGGTCTGTTTACTGAAATCAATACTACAAGCCACATTATTAAAGAATTATGATGGCAAAATTGAGTGCTTGAGTGCTTTTGATATATAGCCAGAGATATACACTAGTGAAGCCAAAAGAAGACTCACTGTCATCTTTCAGTCTTTATAGTTGATTAAGTATGATTAGTGAATTTAGCTCTACCTAAAGTATTTTGCTAGTAGGAAAGGGAGAAAAATGAACAGTATCCGGTAGTATGAGTGTGTATCTAATGGTTCTGGAAAGTAGGGTAAACTAGACAATACTTTTTTTTGCTTCCCTTTAAAAAGGTGATGATGATTATGATGATTGTATTATTAATATAGAGGATTATTATTTTATTAATAAGTGATGAAAGAATAAGTCAGTTCTGTCTTTTATTTAGACATCAAGATAAAATGGAATATGTTTAAATATTTGAATAGAGGTTATCTTTTCTTTCATAGTACGTTTGGCAATTTAGACATGGATTTGTTATTTTAGAAACCAGTTTGGCAACATTTTAGAAGTAGAAAAAGTCTCTAATTCCTAAGGTTCTAATCCCTGTTCTTCTAACAGCGTGGGTATGGATGTCTGTGTGTGATGGAGGATGTGGTATGTGGGTTGGTGGTATTTGTTGAGAACAGAATATACTTGCTACTGTCCTTTTACCAAAATACCTCACAACCCACTAATTAATATTTACGAGTTTGCATGCTCTCTATTGTGAAAGTTTTTGTAGTGATTCACAACATATTCAAGTGTGCACATGCACACACATATATGTGTGTGTGTGTTTATTGCGGCAGAGGTATTGAAGATGTTTGCAACTTAGAGCTCTTCAAGAAGAGGTAGTCTGGAAGGAATTTATGAAGGAGGTCACTGTAATTCTCCAACTTAGCTGTTGGAGTTATGAGTACTGGTAATGGGAGGTTGGGAGTTTTGGAAAGGAAGAAAGGTGATGCCTTTTAAGTAATTACGAATAAATAGTTTATGTATCAATAAGAATGCGAGATAGAATGTTCTCTCAGTTTAAATAGTGATGTTAAAATAATCTGATATATTTCACAGGGTATCTGTGGGTACATATTTCATAGACCACTTGTGACTACAGTCTCTTTATTTTGGATGTGAGCAGAGCATTTTCAGAAATGGTTTTGCTTCTGTTTCATACTCTCAGATCTTCAGAAAGCACTTTGCCTGTCTTAATGTCTTTTCCCTTAAGTTCTCTTTGTTAACATCTGTAACTTTTCTTTCTAACTGACTTATGAGCTGAAGAGATTAGATGATGTAGACCTCAAAAATGTAAGTTGACCTTCCTATCAGAAGTCTAAAAGGAAGATAACTTTAATATTCATTGGTTTAAAAAGGTTGTTCTTTGTCTTTAGCAAAGTGTGATTTCGCAACTGTGATTTGGTACTTTGAGACTACTTTGCACATTCCTTTCATAATGTGCAAATAAAGAAAGATGCTTCTGATATTTAAGATATTACTGTTTGTCTGGATATATCCATCCACTCATACAGCCAGCTACTCTTCCATCCTTCCCTCTATAATCATGTATCCATCTGCTGTTGGGGTAGGGAGAAGAAAATTCCTAGAATTTGTGCTTGAAGTAAGAGCAACAATCAGCCTTAGGCAGTTTTTCGCTGTACAAACCCCCAAGTTAAGCTTTTCTTAGCATATTAATGTGGTTGCATCTGGTCAGGACCTTTCATTTTGAGGGTATTGTTCTGGGTAAAATAATATGGAATAATTATACTTGAGTAAAGCCCTGTCAAATTCTGAAAAATCTATGATTTACTTCAGAATAGAAAATTTATGCATCCAGAATTTTATTAATTCCAGAACTATGGTATTTTATTTCAGTTGGAGTTACTGATATAAATGCTTAAATAAGGCAGGCCTAAGTATGACTTTGAGGGTCTTTAAATCTGTTTTATAAAGCACCTTGAGGAATGGATGTTTTTTCAGGTTTCTCCAGAGAAATAGAGCCAATAAAATGTGTGTGTGTGTGTGTGTGTGTGTGTATTTACATATATAAAGAAATTTACTTAAGGAAATAATTTCATAAGATTATGGAGACTAACAAGTCCCAAGATATGCACTGGTAAGCAGGAGACTCAAGAGAACTGATGATCTAGTTCCAGTAGGGAAATGGACAGATTCAAAACACAGGAAGCATTAATATTTTAACAGGAAAAAAAATCAGAGTCCCAGATCAAAGGCAGTCAGCTGGAGGAATACCCTTCTGTTTAGATGAGGGCAGGCATTTTAGTCTATTCAGGTGTGCAATTGATTGGATGAGGCCCACCAATGTCACCGAGGTCAGTATGCTTCATGTGCACTCCTGTCCTAGTTAAATATGAAATTAATTCAAGACATCCTCATAGAAGATATTGGGAGATATATCTATGGCCCTTTCGTTGGTGATGGTGTCATGGGTGTATGCCTACCCCCAAACACCCTGAATTGTATATATTAAATATGTACAGATATTAAAAGTTAGTCATATCTCAATAAAATGTATATTCAAAAAAGTTGTTTAACCAAATACATGGCTACTCTGTGGTCTCAGTCAGGATGACATAATATTAATCCTTACAAAATACATTGCTTTTCAGCTGAACACTTTTATGCATCTCCTTAAATCACACTTAATCTCTAAATGAAGATGATGCAAGATTGTAATTCTGCCTAATGTGCTACCAGAATCCCACATTTGGAAGGAATGTTAGAATAGATGGTCGCATACCCCCATTCCATCATCCCTTACCAAATTCATATGTTATACTATTGAACTATTTGGAGATTACACATATAAAATACCTTCTCCCCACATCAGTGAATAGCCTTCTCTTTTGTTTAAGTGTTATAGCCTTCACTGCTACCTGAAATTATATCAAAGCATTTATTTGGACTATTTGGAACTTTTAAGGAGGTATTGGTATTGATGAGCTTAAGTGAGGTTACATAGTAGGTTCCTATCTGAAAATTGGTGTACTCAAAGGAGAGATGCTAGAGTATTTTCTTTTCTTTGTTCATTCACTGAAGAAAGGTTGTTTGAGGACATACAGTGAAGGCATTATTCATAAGCAAGGAGCCAAATAGGCTACAACCTTGATCTTCAACTTTCAGGCTTCATAATTGTGGGAAATTAAATGTATGTTATTTAAGTCACCCAGTCCAGGATATTTTGTTACAGTAAGCTGAGTAGACTAAGACAAAGGGAAACTTGCTGAATAGAATGTAAATCTAGGCTGAGGAGACTGAGGTCTTGTTATCAGTGATTTTCTTAAGTGCATAGTTATTTTAAGGGGAATATTTATGTGGGTTTCATGAAACATTACTAAGTGAGAAGCCTTGAAAGAACAATAGTGAGGAATAGAGAAACTTTTCTTGAAGAAGAGCTTCATTATACACACTTAACAAACTTGTACACAACTCTTGTGTAAATAAACCATATAAAATGAATATAGAACTTTTTTTTAAAGATTTATTTATTTGTGCATTCAGAACTGGGGTACAGGCCAGAGGCTCAGGGGTGGTGAGAGGCTTCACCAGAGACAGAGTGGGGAGCAGAACAGGCAGATCGATGAAGTACACTGCTGAGGGGAGCAGCGAGCAGGTCAGGAGAGGTCTCCCACACCATGAGGTCACCTCCGGGGCAGGTGGGAATCAAACTCATGTGGAGTGGCTTAGATTCTCAGTGCTGTGCTTTAATCCGCTGCACCACCAGGGAGGGCCCTGAATATGGAAATTTTATAGTGAAAATTTTAAACTTGTATTTACATGACTCAAAATAAGGACTTAACCCAAACTATTCTTGTCTGCCAGAAGTGGAGATTTAAATATATATATAAAATAGTTTATTTTCACATCATTTTATGCATTTTTCCATCTCAGTTGGTATATAGCTGTTCGTTATTATTAGTATGTTCTCACCTGGTCTGTTATACTCCTGCTGTGAGTGAAACCATCCGGTAGTTTTCCTTTTCTTTCTGGCTTATTTCACTAAGCATGATCTATCTTTTCCAGCTCCATCCATGTTGCTGCAAAAAGCATGCGTTTATTTTTTTTTTGGTTGCTGTGTAATATCCTATTGTGTATATGTACCACATCTTTTTAATCCAGTTATCTACTTTTGGGCATTTGGGTTGATTTAATGTCTTTCCTGTTGTAGATAGAGCAGTGGTAAGCATGGGGGTGCAGGTATCTTTTTGAATCAGTGTTTTTGTGTCTTTTGGGTAGATACCTAGGAGTGGGTTTGCTGGGTTGTAGGGAAGCTCCATGTTTAGCAGTTTTCCATAGTGGTTGTACTAGTTTGCATTCCCACTAACAGTGCAGGAGAGTTCCTTTTTCTCAAAAGTAGAGATTTTCTTTTCTTTTTTTAAAAATAGTTTATTTTTACACATTTTTGTGCATTTTCCATCTCAGTTGCAATCCCCTAGGGTTTCCCATCACCAAATCACCCCTGTGCCATCACCATAGTCTGTTCATTTCCCCTCCCCCCCACTGTTTTTGATCCCATTCCCCACTCAGAAGTGGAGATTTTTTTATGGTTCATATACTTAGTGTAGTCTTATGTCATAATCAAATAAGATAGTAATGAATGCCATTGGGGAAAATGTTAATATATAAAAGTAAAAATATAAAATGTATTCTGTTATGCTTATATTTACATAAAATTATACATGCATCAAGACACTTGTTTTATAGTAATTTTATATTATTACTACATTTGCAATACTGTTTAAAAATTAATATTTAGTTAATGACAAAAGTACCTCAAAGCTGCCAATATCTATCATGTAGTGCAGCCAGTCCTTCATCTTTGTGTGAATTTTAGATTCCTTGCCTCAGTGAGCCAGATGGCATGCATACCTCAGAGAGTTGAGCTTGACATCCATGTGTTGCACACTAAATGTATGTTGGGTTAAATGTTTTTCTTCTTTCTGAAGTTATTAAGCATCTTTTGTAAAGAACACGACTTCTTTTCCTCTGCAGCAGCAAAGCTTGTACTGAAAGGAAGGGAATAAGAATTAAAATAGTAAAAGTATGAAGGTAGGAGAAAAATTTGCAAAACTATAAAACTATATCTGGGCTCATAAACTTTATTGTTGAAGGTACAGCAGTTCACTTTAGTATGAGGTTAGTACTTTGTAGCAAAATCCCACCCCTTCCATTTCCCATGCACATGCTTAGTTTTATGTGCTTTTACGCGGCTCAATTTGTTTTTAGGTTTTATTGGACTATATATTTTAAGAGGGCATCAATGTCTTTTATTGCCATTTCCTTCTCTTCCCACATGCCCTTTATGGTTGTTCCAACTGAGAGGTTTTTCGTGGCTGGGTCACCTTCGACCTATCCCTGCCATAGGGATCTTTGAGATGGAGCTTGGGGGCCTGGTCTGGCTGGCTGTGGAGCGTGGATGAGAAGTTCATAGAGGACATGATTTGCCTTGTAATACAAGTCCAGACAGTGAATGCCCCATGATACATTAACTTTATAGGCTAACATTGGTTTTATTGAATGAAAAATATTTTGTGTACCCCAAAATAAAGTTGGAATATCCCTGAAGGGGAAGGAAGGAAATTTTATTTTTTTTCCACAATGTTGAGACTTTCCATAATTTATACGACCTATTTGTCATTTTCATAGGTTTTTAATTAATTATTTTTGGGGCAAAAATATCCTCATCAGGAAGATATTTTGACTTTTTTTTTTTCTATCTGACACTAGAGTGGGGAAGGGAGCATCATGATGTTACTCCTCCTAGATGTATCAGCCACTATCCCAGGTCCTTGACTTAGAGCATTCAACAAGATTCACCCACCTGCCATTGCCAGGTTCTAGGTTACTTCAGGGGGATTGCTCTTTGAGGACCATATATCTTTTCATAGATTACAGAATTTCATTACGCCTCATGACAGGCCTGTAAGGTCATCGTTCCTATCCCTGTTTCACTAAGAGGAAGCCTAAGCTACGGGAGATAAAGTGGTTTTCTGCAAGGTCATATAACTGAGGAGCCAAATTCAGTCCTTAGTGTGTGTGCAAGGAGGTTGGATCTCCTCCCTGGATTTGGCCTGCACTAGAGTGTGCACAGACTGATATGCTGAAGATCTACATAGATGGCCCCTTCTGAAGAGCATGTACAGTAAGCTATATTAATGAGCTCATGCTTCAGTTATTATTTAATGAGCATCTATTATGTTCCAGGCTCTTTTCTGGAGTTGGAGGCACAGTGGTGGGCATGAAAGACAAGAGCAACTGGTGTGGGACATGCAAACAATAGACAAATAAATGTTTTAATATAATTTCAGGTAGCAGTGAAGGCTATAACACTTAACCAAAAGAGAAGGATATTCACTGATGTGGGGAGAAGGTAACTTTATATGTGTAGGGACTGAGACATCTTTAAAAAAAAAAACATATTTGGGCAAAGACCTGGATGAAGTATGAGATTAGGCCATAAAAATATCTTGGGGACAGTAAGGTGCACCATGTAGGAGTGATGCATCCTGAAGTGTGAAAAAATTTCCCTTGTTTTAGGGGATAGCAAGGAAGCCGGAGTTGCTTGAATGGAGAGAATTTTCATGTGGGGTGGGCAGAAGGTTAGAGAGGAAGACAAATAGAATTGTGTAACCATCCCTCCTTGGTGGTGTAGTGGGTTAAAGCACAGCACTAAGAAGCTAAAGCCACTTCTGCATGAGTTTGATCCCTGCCTACCCGAGAGGAGATCAACATGGTCTGGCAGGCCTCTCCTGACTCGCCCACTGTTCCCCTCAGCAGTGACTTTGTCAGTCCATCTGTTCTCCTTCCAACTCTGCCTTTGGTGAATCCTCTCTCAGTCCCTGCATCTCTGGCCTTTACCCCAGTTCTGTATGCACAAATAAATCTTTAAAAAAAATAATAATTGTGTAACCTATGAATTTGGAGCTTGGGTTTTAGGTTGGGGTTAAGTGTAATGGGAAATCAAAATAGGATTTTAAATAGGAATTATGTTACCATATTTACATTTTTTGAAAAAGATTTATTTATTCATACAGAACTGGGGTACATACAGGCCAGAGGCTCAGGGGCAGTGAGAGGCTTCACCAGACAGAGTGGGGAGCAGAACAGGCAGATCAACAAAGTACACTGGTGAGGGGAGCAGCGGGCGGGTCAGGAGAGGTCTGCCTCGCCATATGGTCACCTATGGGGCAGGTGGGAATCGAACTCATGCGGAAGTGGCTTTAGCTACGCCACCAGGGAGCGCCACCATATTTACATTTTTCAAGGGGATCATCTAATAAAGGGATTTTTGCCTCAGGAAATACTGACCAGCCCTGACTGGGTCCTTGCTAGATAACCTTGTCGTTCCCAAACTGCTTCTGAAATTATTTGGAGATATCAAATGTCAAACACTATTTGAAGGTTTAGAAAAAGGAACTAAGCTAAACAACTGGATAACATAACTTAACGAGGACATTAGATTTTGGCTTCCTAATTAAAACAGGGACCTTTCCGTAGAAGCACTGGTGAGGATCTGGCAGAGAGGGCAGATTGGAGCCTGTTTCTTTGCCTGCTCACTGCCTCATAGTCAGACTCTCAGCTTTGAGGGAGAACTCCAGGTTGGTGGTACAGAAACTCTTTTAGCAAAGTGCTGTGACATGTGGGCATAGATGTACTGCCTACATGGGCAGTACTGGCATCCATCCAGCTTGAGAGAACAAGGCAAACACAAGTGTGGTCATCTGTGGGCGGGTTATTGCCCCATCAGCTGGGGCTGCAGATGCTCAAATTTGCATTACTTGTACTGATGTGCTTTCCTGTGGAGGCAGACAGGTAGGTGAGGCCTAGGAACAATTAAACAGAAGTCTGGTGCCCCCTCAGTTTTACTTTGCTGTCACTTGTATGGGAGCTACTTATGAAATCATAGCTCTTTTTCAGGGGTTTGGGAGGCAATGTCACATAGCAGTGTTGGCTGTTCACACTAATTTAGTAGACATGATGGTGCCAGGAACTAGAAAATGTGGAAGAAAAAAAGTTTCTTGGAATGAAGGAGATAAGGTTTATAATATGTGAGGTAAGATACATATTAGAGTATAATGTAGCATACTGCAAATTAATAATAAGTCTCTTACTGTATTGATATGCAGTGTATCACTTTTCAGTAATAGTTTTGGAATAGAAATCTGAGTTTGTTGACTCTTTAACAACTGTATGTTATTTAAACAAAAATTGAAGTGACATTGGTTATGATGTCACATAGTTTCAGTTGTAGAGCTTTAACACATCCATGTATGTATATACTACATCATGTTTGTCATGAAAATCCTAGTTCATGATTTATTTATTTATTTTTAAAGATTTATTTATTCATATAGAACATAAAGCCAGAGGTTCAGGGGCAGTGAGAGACTTTACCAGAGACAGAGTGGGGAGCAGAACAGGCAGATGGATGATGTATACTGCTGATGGGAGCAGAGGGCTGGCCAGGAGAGGTTTGCTGCGTCATGTGGGTTGCCTCCAGGGCGGGGATTGAACTTGCAGTACAGAGTCTAGCCCGCTTGCAATGCTGCATCCTAACCTGTTGTGCCACCATGGAGGGCCCATGGGGTTCAATGATTTATTTAGGCTCCTTGCAACTCACTTTTCTCTTTAGTCAGTGAAGATAGCAATGATCAAATGAGCATCATAAGAGATAATGCTTGTATAGCGCTGAGCATGCTGGGAGGAACATAGTGCAGGCTCCAAAATGGTAGTAACTTTTATTGTTTTTGTATATAGGAAATTTAATAGGGACACAACTTAATAGAAACATTAACATAAAAGAAACATCAACAGGACAAGGATCTCTAGGCTGGAGAAGAAACTATTAGCTAAATCATAAAAATAATTGGTGAAAAAGGAGAATAAAGCATGAAGTGGACTGGCAAGGAAAATGTATTATTATTATTATGTTATAAATTTTATTATTGAAAGATGTAATTGCAAAAATCAAGGACTGTTGTGAATGTAAAATGAGGAATGGATTTATTACCTGAAAATCTCATTTTTAAGTGATAATTGTTCATTGCATTAATGAATAGGCATTTTAAAATATCTAAAACTGGCTGCATTTTCACTCAAACCTGGCCATTGATGCTGGCATTGTGCAAAGCCACACATACTGCTTTTCATTGTCCAATTTCAGCTTTGATTTGCATGGAGAAATAAAATTTCCTAAAGGCAATGTCTAAGAAATCTCAAACAGTGATGGGCCAGTATGACTTGGCCACATGGTGTTTTAGTGGTATTTAGAAGCCTTTAGTTTTGATCTTTTATATAGTGATGATTTGGAAAGAAGCTGGTGGGAAGAAAAGACTAGTGACTAAAGTGGACTTAGTTTTTATTTCATTGATCACCATCAGTTGAAATTTGGAAAATTACATCCGACCTCTTGTGCTGCAGGCTCCTCATCTGTAGAAAGAAATTAATACAGGTTTGGGACCTCATGGAAAGAGGCTGCTTTCATCATGGTCTTACAGTTTGACTTGGTGCTGGAATGAGTGGCAGTAGAGTTCACAGTATGAGCATTGTCATGGACAGTACATTTGCTATGGCCTTCAAAGCAGTAGTATCTCTTGATTGACAGCAGCTTCGAGTCTTATTCTTCTGGTGTGAACCATGGGCCTGGCAGAGCCTATAGATGCCCACTGGCAAAACTCTTTGTCTCTTCAATCACTGTGACCCATATGTGGCAGTAATAAAAGGCTCTGTGTGAACTGACAGTGGCATCCTTGTCTATCTCTCTCCATTATACTGATGATACTGATGACTATGTTTAACTCGTAAGCTGTAAACTGGTGTCACGTTACTGTGATAGGAAGAGATACAAATTCAAGGAGCTTCTGGGGAAAAAGGCAAGCATCAGACAGAAAAGAAGTGTTACCACCAGGAACCTGAAATTGGGAAACTTCATTGTACGTTGCTGTGTTGCTTCTGTGTTGTGGCTATGAGTTTTATTGTTGCAGACAGATAGCTCGATTAAGCCATTGTCTGTTCCATTGCTGATCTGTCATTTTTGCAAGAGTAGAAGGATGTGTTCTGGGGATAGGCGCTGTAGGTGATTTTGTATGTATCTGATGGGAGTGTGTGGTATGGTCTCTGTGATCTCCCCAGACAGTGGAAGCGCCTGGCTTAGAATGTTCTTGAGCTACAAAAATGTTTCCTCAGTACTCTGTACAATTAATTACATGCCATGAGCTTACTGTTTGCTATAAATAGCACAGCTTTGTCTTCATTTACATTCTGGAAGGCTTACTCGTTGCTCAACAAAACATCTCTAGGATATTTTTCACAGCAAAGTGTGTTAGAGAGAAATGCAGATGCCATGTCCCTAAATGAGAGGCACAAACCCTGGCAGGACTTGGGTACTTTTTTACAGTAGATCCTTCATTAAGGATCTCTTTTATTCCTTTTCTCCATTAAGAATACCATGTTTTTTGGCCCTCCCTGGTGGTGCAGTGGGTTAAAGCACAGCACTAAGAAGCTGAGACCACTTCCGCATGAGTTCGATTCCCGCCTGCCCCGGAGGCGACCACATGGTGTGGCAGACCTCTCCTGACCCGCCCGCTGCTCCCCCCAGCAGTGTACTTCGTTGATCTGCCTGTTCTGCATCCCGCTCTGTCTCTGGCAAAGTCTTTCGCCACCCCTGAGTCTCTGGCCTGTACCCCAGTTCTGTATGCACAAAAATAAATAAATCTTTAAAAAAAAAAAGAATACCATGTTTTCAAAATTGTCTATCAAACGGTGGGCTAAGTAAATTTTTGTACTGTTTTAATTAAGTCACAGTTCAGAAATTCTTAATAAAATTGTAGCTAGAGGAAAGAAAAAATACATGCTGTAGTCAGGCATTTGTTGACTTTTATAGACATGATGTAGTATATATTAGCTATTCTTTAAGAAAGTGAAAAATAATGCTACCACTTTTATTATGGCCTTCCTAATCCAGTAACAGATCAGTCACCTTAGACACCTTAGACTAGGTAACTTAGAATTACCAGTGTCCCAGCATCACATAGCTGTTACATTCTTATTAATTATAATGACAATTATAATTTATAATTACTCATAAGAATAACTTATGAGTAATTGTCTTACATTACCTTATGCAAGTCATCAGTGTAATTGCTTTAGATAAAGATTTCATTTCCTTATAATGAAGAAACTGGCAGTCAGAGAAATACAAATGACTGATCCAATATCACATAGCTATTCAACTTGGAAATCAGGTTCAAATTCTTTCATCAAATATTTAGTCAGGTACATTCTGAAAGGTTTGAGTAGCTCTCCAATCCTACATACTTAAAAAGTGGTTATGTAAAATGGTTCCATCACAAGTTTAAATAATTTCAAACTAAAGTGTGCAACATGTAAATTTCCATTTTTAACTTTAAATTGATTATATCAGATTTTGAATTTATCAAATATCACAATGCAGTCATTATTGTTTACAAATGATATGGTCAAGCTCTTCTTTAAGAACCACAAATTTAATATCATTTCTCTTTTGAGGTGTGTATTTATTCCTTCCTCCACAGACTATTTTCTCAAAGGTTTTGTACCCAAACATTTGTTAGTCATATCACATTTCTTTGCAATGAAAGTGATTTTGATTCTCACTTTTATACTTTTGATTCCATATTTTTGGCTAATTTGCAGACATACACAGTGAAAAATTTGATTCACCTGTAGTGGAAGCTCCTAGCTGAGGTCAAACAGGTGTTACTGCTTTTTGTTTCAGTTTTTCTGCTAATAACAAGTGTTTTTTTCAGTCTCTTTAGTACCACATTTTCTTTTTTTTTTTTTTTTTTGGTGGTTTGTTGGTGATTTCCCTCTTTAAAATGGTTGCCAGGTGTAGTGTTCAAGTGCTTTCTAGTGGTTCCTAAGTACACACACAAACTGTGATGTGCCTTTGTGAGCATATAAATATATGCAATAAACCCTTTACAGGCATGAGTTTTGGTGTGGTTGACCATGAGTTTAGTAATAATGAATCAACAATAGATATTTTAGAAGAGATTTTTAAGCAGAAACACCATCAAACAATGTTATGTGTTATTTTGTTGATGAAAATGCTGTATCCACAAGCTCACAGGAACCTAAGTTCATATTGCCTTGGGGAGCAGTGATGCAGTATTTGCTAATTCAGTGTTCCCAGCAACTTGATAGAACGTAACTCCCATGAGTAATGAAAATTCAACGTTTAAGTTTAAAATATTTTAAATGCTTTATAATTAGAAACTCTAAGTTAGTACATTTCTTCTGAACTGTGCTATAAAAGTTGTTTTTAATATGTAATTAATTGCACATGCTTTACTTATTGGATCTGTTTTATAGTGTGTCTAGTTATCAAAGAGAAAACATAACTATACAGTGATAAAGAGATGGAGAAAGAGGGATATAAAACAATCATACCACTTACTGAATTTTTACTATGTATCAGTAGAAGAAAGGAATTAAAAATAGATATGGGGAAAGAGTGTGCAAGAAGTGTATGAATAAACAGAAAAGCAGAATCTAGCTTAAAGGAAAAAACAAAAGGGTTCTTGATACTTATTTGGGGATTACTAAAAGGGCTTAGGGGTAAGAATAGGACATATAAAAAAGTCACACACACACACACACTCCAAGAATATCTAAAACGTATAAATAAAATTTCTTCATTTTTTTTATAGTTTATTATTACATTATTTTGCACATTTTCCCATCTCAGTTGTAATCCCCGTGGGCTTCCCAATACCAAATGACCCACGTGCCACCGCCATAGTCTAGTGCATGTCCTTCCCCCCACTGTTTTTGATACCATTCCCCACCCCACCCCTGTAAAATGTCTCTGATCTATAGCTGTTCATGATTATTATTGTTTTCTTGCCTAGTCTGTTATACTCCTGTTATGAGTGAAGCCATCCAGTATTTTTCCTTTTCTTTCTGGCTTCTTTTAGTAAGCATGACCTTTTCCAGCTCCATCCATGTTGCTGCAAAAGGCATGTGTTTTTTCTTTTTGTTTTTTGGTTTTTTTTGGTTGCTGAGTATTATTCCATTGTGTATATGAAGTTCTTTATTTTTTAAAAGGAAATCTTGTTTTAACATTCTATAGCTCTACTGAAAGGTTGCTCATAGTATAGTTCTTAAATGAACATTAAAGAATAGCATTCAACCTTGAAAAGAGAACTTGTACCTATAAAAAGTGAATCTCAAGTCTCTCTTCTGCATCTTAGCCTTCAGCTATATTCATCTACTTATTATAGATAAATTTGCCCATTCTGGATGTTTCACATACATGTAATGATACAATATGTGGTACTTGTGCTGGATTCCTTCCAACCTCCAACGCTGTCAGACAAAATATGTGTATATATTTAGTATGTACTCTTGATGTTTTGATTTGGGTATACATTGGGAGTGATTACCTCCATCAAGTTAACAAATCCACCTTCTCACCTAGTTAAGTGTATTGTGAGAGCACGTAGACTCAGCAAGCCCTCTTAGCAAACCTCAGCTACACCAAAGTTTTATTAACAGTAGTTATCACACTGTGCATGAACAACCATCCATTCATTGATTATATTATCTATGGAAATGATTGTCCAACAAGGTTTTTTGAGGATAAAACTTCATGAGGTGAAATTTATAGACATTATGGCATCCAAAAGAAAGGAAGTATTAGAAGCTGCTTTGTCTTACTTTTTTATTATTTATTTTTCAGATATCTATTTACATTTGTTCATTTTAGAACAATGTTTACTTTCCCCCTCCCCTTCCCATCATCTCCATAACCCCCCACTTTCCTCCCTCCTTCTGAGTTTATCTTTTTGGACTGCCAAATAGTATTTCATTGTGTGTGTGTGTGTGTCTTCTTGATCCAGTCATCTAGTTTTGGGCATTTGGGTTGTTTCCAAGATTTACCTATTGCAAGCAGTGCTGCGATAAACATAGGGGTGCATGTATCTTTTTGAATTAATGTTCCAAAAAGATAAACTCATGCCGTTTGCAGCAACATGGATGGAGCTGGAAGGGATTGTGCTCAGTGAAATAAGTCAGAAGGAAAAAGAACAATATCTAATGGTTTCACTTATAGGAGGAATTTAAGAGAACTAAAGAGACAGGCAGAAAAAAGTATACTTTTATTACAATACAAAAACAGACAAATATAAACCAGAGAGATCCTATAGGGGAGAGAGAGAGGGATCAGAAGGAGGGAGGAATGTGGGGGATTATGGGGACGAAGGGAAGGGGAGGGGGAAAGTAAACAATGTTCTAAAATGAACAATAATGTAAATAGGTATATGAAAAATAAATAATAAATAAGTAAGACAAATCAGTTTCTAATACTTCCTTTCTTTTGGATGCCATAATTTCTATAAATGTCCTTTGCATAGCTCTCTAGGAGTGGAGTTGCTGGGTTGTACGGTAGCTCCATTTGTAGTATTCTGAGGAATCTCTACACAGCTTTCCATAGTGTTTGCCCAGTTTGCATTCCCACCAGCAATGTCGGAGAGTTCCTTTTTCACTGCATCCTTGCCAACATTTGTTATTAGTTTTTTTGATGTGTGCCCATATTCACACCTGGTGTGAAGTAGTATTTCATTGTGGTTTTGATTCGCATTTTCCTGATTATGAGGGATGTTGAATATTTTGTCATATGCCTGTTGGGTAATTGTCCTTTATGTCCTTCTGCCCATTTCTTGACTGGGTTGTTTGTTTTGGTTTTGTTGATTCAAGGAAGCTCTTTATATATCTTCATGATCAGCACCTTGTCCATTGTATAGAGTACAAAGATTTTTTTTCCCAGTTAATAGGGTATCACTTTGTCTTGCAGAAAGTCTCTTTTGCTGTGCAGAAATTTTTCAGTTTAATGTAATCCCATGTGTATCTTTTCCTTCATTTTCTTTGCTTTGAGTAAAGTCTTTGAATATGTTGGTGAGATATATGTTTTACAGTGTTTTATCTATATTTTCTCCTATATATTCTATGGTTGCAGGTCTTATGTCCAAATTTTTATCCATTTTGAGGTAGTGGTATAGTTTCTTTTTTTTTTTGTTTGTGTTAGTCCAGTTTTCCCAGCACAATTTATTAAACAAACTATCCTTATTCCATTGTATAGTCTTTGCTCCTTTGTCAAAGATTAACTGTCCATATAGATGTGGGTTTGTTTCCATTGGTCTGTGTGTCTGTATTGTTCCAGTACCACACTGTTTTATTTATTATGGCTTTGTAGTATAGATTGAAGTTTGGAAGTGTGATACCTCCATTTTCCTTTGTTTTTGGATGTGGGCCTGTATTGCTATGTATTTTCCTCTTATTACTGCTTTTGCTGCATCCCATATATTCTGGAATTTGGTATCTTCATTGTCATTTAACTCACAGTATTTTCTAATTTCTACTTTGATTTCCTCATTAGTTCAGTGGTCTTTCAGAAGAGTGGATTTCAGTCTCCATGAGGTAGATGGGTTCATTATTTTCTTTTCTTGATTTATTTCTAGTTTGATGCCTTTATGATCTAAGAAGATGGTTGTCATGATTTGATCTTAGTATACCTGTTGATGTTTGTCTTGTGGCCCAGTATGTGAGTAATTTTGGAGAATGATCTTTGTGTGCTTGAGAAACATGTGTACTCAGATTTTTTGGGGTGTAGTGCCCCATGGATATCTGTCAGGCCCATGAGGCCTAGGTCTTTATTTAGGGCTCTGGTGTCTTTGTTTATTCTTTGACTCATTTATCTGTCCATTGTTGAAAGTGGGGTGTTGAAATCTTCTATGTATTTTCTTTAATGTCATTTTTTAAAGCTGATAGTAATTGTCTATTTTGGCGCTTCTTCATTTGGTGAGTATATGTTGATGAGTGTAATATCTTCTTGATATACTCTCCCACTAATCATAATGTAGTGACCATTTTTGTTTCTTTGCTTTTATTAGTTTGAAGTCTGTTTCATCTGATACAAGTATAGCTGTTCCTGCTTTCTTTTTGTGTCCATTTGCTTGTAGGATTGTTTTCCAACCTTTTATTTTCAGACTGTGTTTGCTTTTGTAGGTAGGTGTGTTTCTTGTAGACAACAAAAGGTTGGATTTTGTGGGGTTTTTTTTTTTCAAGATTTATTTATGCATATAACTGGGGTATAGGCCAGAGGTGTGGGAGGTGAGAGGATTCACCAGAGACAGTGGGGTACAGAACAGGCAGACTGACAAAGGACACTGCTGAAGAGAGCAGTGGGTGGGTCAGGAGAGGTCTGCTGTGCCATGTGGATCACCTATGGGGTGGGGATGGAACTCATGCTGAAGTGGCTTTAGCTTCTTAGTGCTGTGTCACCAGGGAGAGTCTGGATTTTACATTTAGGGTTAATGTTGATACATTGGTAGCTGTGTTTTCCATTTTGTTTCTTTTTATGGATTTATTCCTTGCCTTAATCTGCTCTTATTATTCATTCATCTGTTTTTTTCTAGCTTTTAGGGCTTCATACAGTTTTTTTTTTTTTTTTGAAGTGGGGTTTTAGTCATAACAGATTTCTTGAGTTTCTGTTTGTCTGCAAAGGTTTTTATTTTTTCTTTATAGTAGAAGGAGATTTGCAGGGCAGTTTCCTTGGTTGACATGTTGTCTTGGAGTTCGTTGAATATATCCCTCCACTTGTCCATAGTGTTTCTTGGGGGAAGTTTGATGTCAGTTTGATTGTTTTTCTTTGTATGTTATCTGTTTCTTCCCTCTTGTTAGCTTCATTATTTTTGCTTTGTCTTGGATTCTTGAGAGTTTTACCTTTATGTATTTTCCTTTCATTATAAAATTAGGTGTTCTTCTTGCTTCTGACTGGTTCCATCTCCTTCATGATTGGGAAGTTCTCTTGGATTATCTTGTCAAGTATTTTCTCTGTCTCTACATTTCTCTCTTGTCCTTCTGGTATTCCTATAATTCATATATTTCCTTTGTTTATGGAATCACATATTTCTTGCATTGTTCATTTTTTTTTCCTGTGTACTTCTCTTTCCTTTTCTGTTTTGGTTCTTTTTATTTCTTTATCTTTGAGAATACTAATTCATTCTTCCATTTCATTTATTCTGTTTACATTGGTTTTCCCAGAGTTCTTTAGCTCCTCCATTGGTCTTTTTAATTTCTTCCATTTCCCACAATAGGTATTTAATTTCATTCTTTTGATTATTTTCTTCATATCATTTTTTCCCTTATGACTTCTTTCAGTAGTTTGATCTGGTAGTTTTAATTCTTTCTCTGATAGGTTGTGGAGATCCTCCATGTCATTGTTATTGTTTTCTGGTTGTTGGTTTTCCTTTTGTGGTGAGACCCTCTATGAATTTGTTTGGTTGTTTGCATTTCTCCATCACCCTGAGGTTTGCCTTCTAATTTGTGCTGTGTGCTGTGGCACTGTGACAAAGTAGTGCTGCTGTTGCTGGCATCTCTATTAGAGATAGAAATAGTGGTCAGGCCATTTGTGCCAAACCTCCATAGGGGTGTTGAGGTTGTGGCTGTATTGATGAATGCTGACGCTTGAAATTCACTTGTTCTGTATTTATTTAGTTTAAGAAGGGGCTCGTGAGGTTTCTATCTTTGTTTTTAGTACTTTTATCAGATCAAGGGAACCCGGGGACCCTGATTTCCAACAACAGGTAGTAGTTGATTTTGTTCTAGGCACTATGTGATGCCAGCAGCCTCTTTTTGAGAACTTTCAGAACTGTGCTTTTCCCATTATTTCTTCGATAAACAGATGGGATGGGAGAGGAGCTCATGTTCAGTGTTGTGCCAGCCCTGAAGCACTGCCATGTGTTTAAAGTACTGAAGTGGTAGAGTCTTGCCACCACTGTGGGTGCAGAGCTCCTCTCTGAAACTTTATGCCACACACCGAAGATGGTGTTTCCTTGACACTGGCTGCACATACTTTTCAGTTCACATTTGTCGGGGGATTTACCTTTTCTCTACTCCCTAGAAGCCTCAGGGTGTCTGTGCTTGTGCAGCTTTCCCAAACAATAAAGGTATCTGGAGCACACTGGCCTGTGCTCGTGGTCTGCCTGGACTGAGGCTGCAGTGATGGGTGGAAATAGAACCCCAGCCAGGGGCTAGGCCTAGCTGTGAACACTATCCACTCTCATCTCTTTGCAGGGATTACCTTATTGCCACTCGCCATAGCTTTCTGGAGACCCTGGAGATTCTCTCTCCCTTTGTGCTGTAAGGCACCCGAGTCACCTGGGCTGTGGCTGCATCAGTTGGTAGTCTTCACTGAGCACTCCCACACACAAAGCTCATTGGGGGAAGGGCCTGGCTGCACAAGCTTTAGTGCTGGCCTCTAAGGGGAGGCTTACCTTTTCTCTACTCCCTAGAAGCTCTAGGGTGTCCACATTGTGTTGCTTTCCCAAACAATAATGGCATCTGGAGTGCACTGGCTGGTTTGTCTTACTTCAAGAAACTCTTTAGAGGAAAGTTAAATGTAGGAATCTGATAAATAGGAAAAATATATGTCCTCTAAAATTATTCCTTTTACTAAAGTGTCATTAGATGGAAACATCTTAAAATATGGCGGTCTTAGTGTCTCTCTCTTTCTTTCTCTTTCTCTCTCTAATATAATGTCAACTTATGATAGTTAAAGTGCCTGTAAATGAATATACTATGAAAGTATTATAGTATACTTTATATACTATGAATATAGTGTGAAAGTATTACCCAACTTTCAAAGGAGTTGGGCATACTTTAGGAGTCTGTTTATTGTATCCAGTGAGAGTAACTTTGCTTTCCCCAAGTTTTGTCATTTACATTAGCTTCAAATCCTTTCATCCCAACTTAAATGATTACATAGGAAGAGGGTTGTGGACTGTGTGGTTTTATATTAGTGACACAGTGAATCAAATATTTGATGTACACTGATAGTTTACATTTGTCTTTGTGCTTTAATTTGCAGGCCACCTTGACACAGATCTGAAGATAAATATTTTTGTAAATTACTGAGTATCTAATTCAATCATATTCAGTTATATGGTCCTGTCTGGGTAATTCTCATTTTGATAATTATGAGTAATAGTGGTATTCAGAATCATACTATGGTTAGCTATCTAAATTAGATAGAAAGAAATATCTGTTTTGGATTGCATAGAACAAGTTTCATCTAGGACTGAAAGGTCAGGCTAAAGACATTTCTAAATGGCACTTCCAAGAGCTACACAGTGCTTTTATTGCCAAAAGAAGGGAAAAATTCATTTTCCCACATAATTTTGAATGGAGAAAAAAGGAAATCAAAGAAATAAATTCTAGTTTTATCTTCAGCTGAGTGTCACTGATTAGCATGGATCTTTGCCAAAATGTCTTCCTTAATAACTTTGTAAACTGTCATTTGCTCCAAAATTATAATGGTTGTGGAGATGGTGGAATGACATCATTCTGTTCTTTTTGAATGGTTCAGATTTCCCTTGCTAGTTCCAAGATGTCTTTTGTGCTTGTTTTTGGCTTGTGGAATCAGAAGAGAAAATTTACTAGAAGACTTGTGTTGTCTCACCCTGGTCTTTTGTGAAAACAATCATACCAAGAGAATTAGTTTGTCCCAGGAATCTAGATAATTTATCAATACTGTGGAATGTCTTTATTGTTCATCTAAGGAGTAGACAACTGATCACTCACTGACCTTGACTTCCCCTTGACCCAGTTCCTTTGGTCCTAAATATAGCTAAGAATAATAGCATTTATGCCTACAGTTTCAAAAACACAATAGGTCAGTGAGAACCTTTCATCACAGTGACTTAGATTACCACAAGATGGGGCTACATTATCAGGTGACAGTATTTTTGTGGTCTATAGAGTAAGCAGTTAGCTTATTACATTTTCCCTATTGGACCTGTTGTGAAGAGGGAATGAATGTGTAACTATATATAATCTATAAAGTTCAACTAGTAAGTGAAATATATTAAAACAACTTGGGAAGAAGTAATTCTTTGCAAATGATTCTAGTGAGTGTGAATTTCTTCTCTTCCAAATAGTACGTTTGAGCTTTTATATTTACAGTAGAGGTGCCCTGAGTTATAGAACTGGTTGGTTATATGTCTACATATGTGCCATAAAATGGAACTTTAAAAAAGATTTTTATAGCCTTCTATAAGACAAAATGCCTCTTCTTAGTCATCTTCCCCCCCCCTTCTTTCTCCTCCTCCTATCTCCTTTTCCATCTGTCTCCCATTTTTACCAGATGACTAATATACTAAGGGTGTTTTTCCATTTCCTATACCTCCTCCCACCACCGTGACTGGGGAAGGCTGAGCTAGCCAGACTCAGCTAGAACTGAAGGAATTTTCTGGTTGGAAAGAATGCGATCTTACTTTCTAAATATTGATCAAAGCCTGATTACGCTTAACTTTTCATTGATCATAGACTTGAACTAGGTTTAAGTCTAAATTAATAAGGCCCACATAAGTTTTTTTCCTGGTCAAATTTTATAAATTGACACATAATACATTTTCATTATTATCTCACATATATATTTAATACCTGTGTGCCCACCACCCAAGTCAAGATAGGATATTTTCATCACTTTGAGAAGTTCCCTCACTCTCCTTTAACCCATTTCAGGTCTGTTCTCCATGACCACACCCTCTTCCTAGTAATGTTGATGTCTATATATCTGTCACCAGAAATTTATTACTAAGCTTTGCTGCCTTCTTTAACTTCAATAAATGGATGTGCTTTTCTAAATGTTTGACTTCTTTTAATCCAAGGTAGCATTTTTGAAGTTTATCCATGTTGTTGGATGTATTAGCAGTAGGATTCTTTTTATTGCAATATTCTGCTGTATAAATATACAATATTATATGGATATACCATCAATTGCTTGTCCATTCTACAATTGATAGATATTTTTCTTGCTGACAGTATTTCACTTTCATGAATAAAGATGCTATGAACGTTCTTGTATAAATGTTTTTGCAGATAGATGCTTTCACTTCCTTTAGATATATACTTAAAACCAGAATATTTGGGTTCTAGTATAGGTGTATATTTAACATTACAAAAAATATGCCTAATTGTTTTCTGAAGTAAGTTTGTGCCATTTTATATTCCCAATCATAAGAAATTTCCAGATGCTCACATACCTGACAGTGTTTGGCTAGAATCCTAGTCATTCTAGTGGTATGAAGTGATACTTCATTTTGAGGATCTGTGCCTAACCCAGTTGTTAACAATACTACTAGTCCCTTGGAACAGATGATGGCAAAGCTTTAAAGTGAGGCACAGACTGCAAAGAGCAATTTGGAAATGGGAAACCAAGCTAATTTTGGGAGGAGATTGTGGTGAGAGGGAATAGATGACCGGTCTCACAGAGTGAGCAGTTGTATGGGGCAGGGAGAATCATTGAAAGTTCAGGTGTGGGGCCCTCCCTGGTTGCTGAATGGGTTAGGATGCAGCACTGCAAGTGAGCAGCAGCTGGAGGTGACCCACATGGCACAGCAGACCTCTCCTAACCCACCTGCTTCTCCCCTTAGCAGTGTACTTTGTTGATCTGCCTTTGTTGATCTACTCCCTGCTCTGTCTCTGGTGAATCCTTTCACCACCCCTACACCTCTGGCTTGTACCCCAGTTCTGCATGCATAAATAAATTAATCTTTAAAAAAAAAAAGAAAATGATGTTAAGGCATAATTAGAAAAAGTTCAGAGACCTCAGGTATGTGGTGTGTTTAACGGTAGCCCGATTAATAGTTGACTTAAATTATACTAGGTGCCCACGTGATTGGAACATTTGAACTATTATAGCCTAGGACCTCTTTTTGTTTCCTTTTATGGTATTTTAAAATGCAGGTCATTTTCTGTCAAAGATGTTCCATCCTGAAGAGTATTCTAATATTAATTATGCCTTTCACACTTAAACATTTATCCAGAATCATTGATAAATGGGATATTCTGTTTTGAAACTTTCTTTTAATCACAGTTGAAAAGTTGTTGCCTGTGGGTCTTCTCATAGTATGATAAACAATGCATGCTAAAAGAAAGGTATAGAACTTAGCGCTACCACAGAACATTAAACTGCTTTGGCAGGCTTGATGGTCATATATGTAATGAATCTACAATATCTTGATTTTGTCAAAAAATATCACTTATCTATGTGGTTACATTTCACTATCTCAAATGTTAAATTCTGCCTTTTAAAATTCATCAACCAATTTTATAAAAAATATTTTAGGATAGTTTTATGTTTATAGGAAATTATGAAGATAATGCAGAGATCCCAAATTCCCTTCACCTAGATTCCCTTCCTGTTAAGAAATTGTATAATCATGCTACATTTGTTAAAACTAAGTAGTAACATACAATGTTACTTCCAAATTTAAGATTTTATATGGGTTTCTCTTTTTTCCACAGATGTCCTCTGTTGGGTAATCCAGTCCAGGATACCACATTGCATTTAGTTGTCATGTGTCCTTAGTCTTCCCAGATCTGTGACAGTTGCTTAGTCTACTTTTCCATAATCATAATTTAATACCAGATATTTTGTGGAACAGAAATTAATTTGGTTTGTCCATTGCTTTATGCATGATTCGATTGGGTTATGATTTTTAGGAACAAATGCCACAGAAGTATAGTGCCCTCCTCATCACTCATCTCACTCTACTAGTGACGTGGACCTTGAGCAAGGTTAATTTCTGCCAGTTGTCTCCATTGTGAGGCTGCTCTCTCCTTTTCATACTCTACTTTTTTTTGGAACTGGGTCAGTAAATCTAGTTCATACTCAACATATGTGTACCTCAGGTAGGGGCAAGAAAGATCAGAGGTTAAGTTCCATCTCTTTGTTGGGGCTGGAGTGGGGTCGGGGTAACAATATATATTAGTTTCTCTGTAAGGAAATCTGTACTGTTCATTTATTTACTTATTTGTCTAATACTTTATATCAGTATGGGTTCATGGGTATTTATTTTATTCTTTGGGCATTTGTTCAAATTCTTCCAGCCTTTGTCATTGGGAGAACTTTCAGGTTGTCACCCTCTTTCTTTCTTTTTTTTAATGAAACTTACTGCTTTCTCATTTGTTTGCAAAATCACATCATTTCAGAGGTCTAGTTTCATGCTATGGCCTGCATTTGTTCTTCATCCACCCACAACCAAGCTCCAGGTCACTACGTGATCACATTACCCCTCTGGCTCCTTCTGGTTTTCTCCTCTACTACTTCTTTTGTAACCACCACATTTTTTCAGAATCTAAGAGGTTGTTTTTCTGTTGTTGTGTTATTCCTGTCTGTTTTCTTTGGTTATTTAAGTCCCACAAATACAACCTCCTCCTAATTGTCTCTCACTTTCTGATTTATTTCACCTAGTAGCCTCTCAATTTCTGTCTTTATTGTCAAAGGAGGGGCATAATTTTCTCCTTTTTAATAGCTGCCTACAGTGCCATTGAGTATATATTCTAGAATTTCTTTATCCAGTTGGTTGGTTATTGATGGGAATTTAGGTTGATTCCTTGTTTTGGCTGTTATGAATTATGCTATGAAAATAGGGTGCATAGGTCATTTTCTATTAGTGTTTTTATATTGTTTCAATAAATTCCTAAAAGTGGTCTCTCTGGGCCATGCGGTGTTTCCATTTGTAGTTTCCAAGGGAGCTTCTTGCCAGCTCTGTACAGGTGTGCCAGCGTACATTCCCTCTAACAGTGCATGTGTATTCTCTTTTCTCCATATGTTAGCCAGCAAGTCTCTTTGAAATTGAACATTTTAATAGGGCTAAGTAATATCTCTTTGTGTTTTCTATTTTCATTTTCCTTATGTGATGCTGCACAGTTTTACCATGTGTCTGTGGGCCATTTGTATACCATCATTGGATAAGTATTTATGTAGGATTTTTGCTCATTTTTTGATTGCTTTTTGTTATTGTCATTGAGTTGGATGAGTTCTTTAAAAGTTTGGAAACTAGCCCCTTTTTGGCAGGTGATATGCAGATAATCTTCTGTAGACCCATACATTGCCTTTTTGTGAGGTGGCTTCTTTTTCTTTTTTGAATATTATGGCACTGAGGCTGTAATTAATGTTAAAAGATCCCTTAGAACAAGAGGGTCTGAAGAGAACAAGCATCACTGACTCCTCTTCAACAGCGTCAGCTAGCGAGAATTAATTTTTACTCAATATACAGAAAAGAAGAGCTCTTTCTTGATGCTTAGAGTACATATTGCATGGTAGACAGATTAAACCATTCTGTCTTTTAAAATTGAGTAAGTGTAACTGTTGGTTGAACTAATACTTGAATAAATAACCTGAAAGTAATGCTGTGAATTTTGTAGATATTATAGCTAAACTCTTTTTATAAGATATCCGTTCCACTTAGCCAATAATGACTTTATATCCAAGTCCTTGATCTCCAGACTCTTTCATAGAACTCTCAGAACTAGGTTTGGGAAGCCTGCAACAAATCCAATTTTGTGTGCCTATCTTTAAACATAAAAGACCCAACATTACAAATATAAACAGGGTCTGTGCAAGTGAGGGTATCACTTCACGTCACAGTAAGACCCCCCTCTGTTCAGAACTGTAAGGCAGGAGTCACACCCCTGGCAAGAGCTGTCCTGGGTGTGTTGGCAATTTCTTTTGCTGTAAAAAACAAAAACAAAAACTTTTCATTCAATGTAGTCCCATTTGTTTACCTGTGCTTTATTTCCCTGGCTATTAGTGGTTGGTGCTCAAGAATGTGTCTTTATGTTCTTTATGATTTCATGTCTTGTGATACTAGTTCCTCATTTTCCCTTTGAGCGCTTCTTTACTTCCTGGCAGTAGAAAATGCTCTCCTCTCCTCAGGTTTCTTTGTGCCAGTCTGAGAATCAGTCACTTTCCCAAGGATTTCTAGTTCCAATTGTTGTAATATTGTTTTAGAATCTAAGATCTGAATATTGGATATGCTTATTTCTGCTACACGGTATATTCTGTAGTTTCTCTGAGGACAAAACTAGGAAGTACATGTGACGTGTACTAAAATGACATCAGCACCTACCTATAACTACCTATAATCTGTCCATCCTCGACTTGATATAGCATGGATTTCTCTGACATTAATCAAGGACCACAGAGCTTATCTTAGCCTTCCTCATGGTTTAAGTTATTTATTTTTCTGATATTAGGAAACCTAGATCCTATTTATCTAGTGCTTATTCACTTATTTTTTTTAATGCTAGTAAACATAAAGAGTAATTTCATATAAAAGGTTAATTTTTCTGTTCAATATTCCTTTGTTTAGTGGCATATGTTGTTGCAGTATATAGGTGCTCTTAATATTTTAAGCAAGTTTTAGTAGACAATGTACAGCTTTCATGTATAGAGTCACTGGACGTGAATTTGAGGACTGACTGATATAACACTTAAATTTTTCTCTGAAATATAAGTTACGTTATGAAGTTGGACTCCCTCCACCCCTCACCATAGCAGAGTGACTTGGCTAATACCTTGGCATGAAATATAGTAGGAAATACCAATATGAAGAATATTAAAAGCTGTGGTAGAAGGTAACTATGCAGCCATTATTAGTCTTCTTTTGGTAGACATTGGTTGGTGACTTGACAAATCATTGCTTGAGCCTTAAATAACTTTTCAAAAGATTGAATTATATTTTGATGCTTAAAACAGAATTTATTATTCTTAATATCTCATATTTCTTCAAGATTTTAATATGGAGATTATCTCTACCATAAAGTACTGCTTCCACTAATTCCTCAGGCTATCTTTTATCTCTTTTAGAAAACTACATTTGAATTTTTTTTAAAGATTTATTTATTTATTCATACAGAACTGGGGTACAGGCCAGAGATGCGGAGGGTGAGAGGATTCACCAGAGACAGAGCGGGGAGCAGAACAGGCAGATAGATGAAGTACACTGCTGAGGGGAGCAGCAGGCAGGTCAGGAGAGGTCTGCCAAGCCGCCATGTGGATCTCCTCCGGGGCAGGTTGGGATCGAATTCATGCAGAAGTGGCTTAAGCTTCTTAGTGCAGTGCTTTAACCCACTGTGCCACCACGGAGGGTCTATCTGGAAATCTCAATATTTATCAATTAATTGCTGCTGCTGTTGCTTTTATGCATTTCTCTAGCCTATATGTTTTTTTTTCTATAGGTTTTTGTCTTGCATATGATAAACCTAGAACATTTGTATTAATACCCAGGACCTTTATTTGTTGATTGTCATTTGAAATAGTTGGGAGCTATACATTGTATTTTATACTATCTTCATAAAGAAATCAGGGTACTGTATGCAATATCTTTTTTAATATCTCCATTTCCTCAATTTCACTTTGTTTGACTCTCTACATGTTGGCTTCTGGCCTTCATTAGAATTGATCTCTAAGTTTTTTTGTTTTTGTTTTTTTATTGCTAAATCCAGTGAATGTTGCTCATTTAACAAAGTTAATTTTGGACTACTCTGCCATGTCTGTTGATTCCTCCACCTCTGCCATTCTGTGACAGGATACTCTTCATTATTCTTGTCTCATCTGATCTGGTTCTGTGTACTCAGAGAGTGTATTAATTCAATCTCTGTGTGTTGGATGAAGTTACAAATTCCCATAAATGTATTAGCCTAAAATAGTCATTGTCTTACAGATCTGCAGGTCAGATGTGCAAACTTAGTTTCACTGTACTGAACTAGAGGTGTTGAGAGGGCTGGGGCTGGTTCCTTCTGAAGGCCCTGAGGGGAGAAGTTTCTTGTGTCTTTGTGCTTCTGGAGACCACCTACATTCCTTGCATTCCTTGACTTGTGACTTCCTTCTCCATCTTCAGTTGATCTCCTTCAATCTCTGATTCCATTATTTCATCCCCTTCTCCTCTGCTTTTTTTTCTCTTATATTCTTTTTGTAAGAATTCCATGATTGACCCTCCCTGGTGGTGCATTGGGTTAGGATTCAGCACTGCAAGCAAGCTACAGCTGCTTGAATGTGAGTTCTATCCTTGGCCCCAGAGGTGACCCACATGGTGTGGCAGACCTCTCCTGACCCACCTGCTGCTCCCCTTAGCAGTGTGCTTCATTGATCTGCCTGTTCTGTTCTCTATTCTGTCTCTGGTGAATTCCTGTACCTTTGGCTTGTACCTCTGTCCTGTATGCATAAATAAATCTTAAAAAAAATTCCATGGTTATATTAGGTCACCCAGATGATCCAGAATAATTTCCTTAACTCCACTTCCTTAACTTAATCACAACTACAAAATTACTATATCAGGCAACATGTTCACAAATTACAGGGAATCAGATATGGAGATCTTTCCGGGAGCCCTTATTCAGCTTCCCACACTCTTGTGGATTTCCTTTATTTTTACCTACATGCTAATGATTTTCATATATAGTTCTCCTACTTGCTCTCCTGCATTCAAGATCCATAAACCTAACTGCTTGATAAATATTTTTTATTTGAATCTAATTCAATTATAAGGAATATACTTTATCTTCTCTAGATCTTTTCTAGTCCTCTGATCTCAATATCAGTTGATGGTCTCGAAAATTAAAACTTGGTGGCATTCTTAAATCTTGTTCAATTTTCTTCTTCTCCCTTGTTCAATTTTCATATTAATTCAATTACCATATCCTATCGATATCTGTATTTGTCTAGTCTGGTCCTTTTAATTCATCCTGATTTCAATGATTAGTTCCCTCATTCACAATGCGGGGTAATAGCATATAATTTTGTAAGCATTATTATTCTGACCTACAGCTAAAGAAATTGAAGTAGGACCTTATGCAAAATTGTGTAGTGAGAAAGAAATCCATGGGATTTAAACTTGGGATCTGGCTTTTTCTGTTGTTAATTTTTTGTTATCTTTCCCTGTTACTCAAGCTGTTTTCCTTGTAATTGTTAGCCTTTATAATAGATTGGGTTAGAGAGTCCTCAGTGAGGGGGGGAAAGGTTCTCTGGGCTCTGGGGCTGCTTTGCTGATCCTTACAGCATGCTGAGCCCTGTTTTAACTTCATACTCTGGTAAATCTACACTTCTTGTTGTCGTGGTGCACATCTGCTCTCTTCAGTTTTGTGCCTTTACTCTGGTTAACACTCCACATTGACTACCTTTCCAGTAACTCTTCTGGCTTCAAAATCCTGTTTGTTCTTTAAAACATCAGCTTGTACATCTTTACCTCCAAGAAAGCATTTAAGTTTCCTTCTTTCTATGTTGGTTCTTAGGTCTTCTGTATCCTGTGTAAATCTCCATTATAAAACCATAAACAAATTACATATATGTGTGTGTATGTTTATGTGTCTTTTTTTCTCCTAATATTTTATTTCTATTTCTGTTTTAAATTCTTAAGGAGAACTACTATATTTTTAGGCTCCTTCCCTTCACTACAATACAATACCATATACAGTGCCTGGAATAAAATAACACACAACTAATTCCCACTGAAAGAAGGTCTAATTTAGTGTATACATGTTAGCTTTATTATTTTTCTCAATAAAACCAGAAACATTCTTTATGTTTTCTGAATAAAACCATTAACTCTAAGACTTTAGATGATAATCATAGTAGAGGCAATTACCACCCTGAAGAAAAGGGAATTAATTCCACCCTTGATATAGATTGGAGCTTTCATAAGGAATTGCTTTACACAAGATAATGAAAACAAAATACAAAGCTAAATGTTTAATAGAAAGAATGCCTTCATTACCACTAAGAAAACATTTTATATTTTTCCCTTTTCAATATAAGTAATTGATAGTAAAATGAAGAGAAAATATAAAGGAAGGAACTTTATTCATACAATTTAAGTTTCTCATCACTAACTAGTGGTAGAAATGAAATCTTTTCTGTCTGTCTTTCCTATATATATTTATATATCCATTCAGGCATGAAAGTACCATTATTTAGTTCTACATTGTCAATTTACTCACAAGGAATATGACTACTTTGTACCTCAGAAACTGGGTACCATTAACTTGTAAAAATAAAGATATTTTTCTTTGCAAAAGTAATGGATAGTTCTGTTTTAGAACATTGGACCTTGGCACAATCTAATATCCATTTATCATTTATTGTTGTATTCCAATAAATTTGAGTGACAATCTAGCTTTGCCATTGCTCATGTTTACTGACTTCCCAGTGTTTGAGGATATTATAATCAGTTTTATAAACTGGCACTATTTTATATATAATATTGACTTCCTTTTAAATCTGGCTGGATTGCATAGAGATTATATTATGTCATTTGTATAATAAGATTAAGTTATTGTTTTCTGTTAATGGAAAACTACCAACTAAAAGCAAACAGCAAAAAGGCGCAAGTGTTCATTTTTTGAAATAGGACACCAAATAGAGCAGGGAACAACTGAGGAAGAAATTCTGCTAAAATAATTGGAAATCAAGGACACTGAGAATCTATGACCTCATCAGCCTGGAGACAATTAATTTTATTATGGTTCATTATATAACCTCCTGAAAATACAAGCACCATGTAAACTAAGAGAAATGAGGGAGCAATGAGAACTCGGGTAAAGAACAAATTGAGCAGTTCCCTTTGGTGGCTTAATGCTATTTTGGCTTTGAAAATACTTTAGTTATCTTGTTAAAAAGACATTTTGGAAATAATAAATTGTGATATTTGGATAGCCCATTTGTATTTATACTCTAATTATTTGAACCTTGTTTGGTTTTTTTTTTATAAAGATTTTTATTTATTCATATGGAACTGGGGTACAGGCCAGAGGTGTGGAGGGTGAGAGGATTCACCAGAGACAGAGAGGGTAGCAGAACAGGCAGAGTGATGAAGTACACTGCTGAGGGGAGCAACGGGCGAGTCAGGAGAGGTCTGCCTCGCCATGTGGATCTCCTCCGGGGCAGGTGGGATTCGAACTCATGCGGTAGTGGCTTTAGCTTCTTAGTGCTGTGCTTTACCCCGCTGCGCCACCAGGGAGGGCCCAACCTTGTTTTTTTAAAGATTTTATTTATGCATACTAGAGCTGGGGTGTAGATATAGCTCTAGGGTTTGGGGTGAGAGGTTTCACCAGAGACAGAGTGGGCAGCAGAACAGGCAGACAGACTGAAACACATTGTTGAGGGGAGCAGCAGGGAGACAGGAGAGGTCCGCTGTGACAGGAGGGTCAGCTCCCTGGCTGGGAATCAAACTTGTGCAGTGGCTAAGATAGTCTAATGGTGCTGAGACTTAGCCTCTTGCATCACCAGGGAGGCTCTTATTGAAACTGTGTGCCTTTTGACTTAAAAAATGAATAATGTGCAGGAGAAATTTGGGGAATGGCCATTTTTTATTTGTTTTGTTAGAGACAAGCAGTGAGCACTCTCAGTTGTGCTGTGTCTGAACCAAGACTCCATTTGTTAAAATGTTCATTAATATTTTAACCAGTGCTGTCCTCTAAGATGCTCTCCTTCATATTGTGTTCTACGGACAGACTAATCTAGACATTGTTTCATTTTTATGCCAATTTTGTAATTTCAGATACTGTAATTTCAAATCTTCACTCCTGTTGAGTGGCCTCTGTTCTCAAATGCTACTGATATTTATCGCTGTTACTATGATATTCCTGGTTATGTTAATATGCTCCCTGGATACCCTGAGGTCATCTGAACAAATCTCGGTATTCTCAGCCTGTGTGTATGCTATCTCCCCTCTCTCCTCCTCTTCTGTCCCTCTCTGTGTCATTATTCCTGTCTTCCTCTACTTTTGATTCTCCCAGCTGCCTCCCTCTCTTCTCCTTTATGCCTTTAGTCTTTCCTCAACCTGACTGACAATCTTTTATCTTGTTCGGAGATGAAATTTTTGAGAGGCAGTCTCTGCAGATTGTTTGGAACTTCTAAGGTAGGGAGCTTAAAATCTTTCTGTGGTTGGGAAACTTACTCAGGGAATATAAGAACACAGCATATTTACTGTGGGCTAGGGTGGACTGATTTCCTTGGCTAATCTGGTTTAGATTCCTCTTCACTGAATCCAGCAAGTTACTCTCTGAGAACACCAAATGGACGATGCTTGGGTCTGTTTGTCAAGGATAAGACACACCACTGACCCCCCCCCCCCAACAAACAAACAACCAAAAACAAACAGAATTCAGTATTTTGAACTTTTGAGCATTTATTTTTAAGTAAAAAAAAGTTTTTGTTGTGGCCCTCCCTGGTGGTGCAGAGGGTTAAAGCACAGCACTAAGAAGCTAAAGCTACTTCAGCATGAGTTCTATCCCTGCCCCGGAGGTGACCCACACAGTGCAGCAGACCTCTTCTGACATACCCACTGCTCCCCTCAACAGTGTACTTTGTCAATTGGCCTGTTCTGCTCCCCACTCTGTCTCTGGTGAATCCTCTCACTGCCCCTATACCACTGGCCTGTACCCCAGTTCTGTATGCATAAATAAAAAATAAACCTTTTTTAAAAAGGGTAACTTTTTCTCCTGGTAGGTTATTAATAACATATTTACTTTTTCTTTTTTAAGATTTATTTATTTGTGCATATAGAACTGAGGTATAGGCCAGAGAGGCAGTGAGAGATTCACCAAAGACAGAATGGGGAGCAGAACAGACAGATTGTTGAAGTACACTGCTGAAGGGAATAGCGGGTGGGTCAGGAGAGGTCTACTGCACCGTGTGGGTCACCTCTGGGGCAGGGATCAAACTCATGTGAAGTGGCTTTAGCTTTTTAGAGCTGTGCTTTAACCTGCTGTGCTACCAGGGAGGGCCCCAGATTTACATTTTAAAATAACCATTTTAGGGTCCTCCCTGGTGGTGCAAGGAGTTAAAGCGCAGCTGCTTTGGTTCAAGTTTGATCCCTGGCCAGGGAGGTGACCCACATGGCATGGCAGAGTTCTTCTGTCTTGCCTGTTCCTCCCCTCAGGGGTGTACTTTGTCTATCTGCCTGTTTTGCTACCCTCTGTTTCTGATGAATCCTCTCACAGCCCATGCTCATCTGGCCTGTACCCCAGTTCTGTATGCATAAGTAGATACATTTTTAAAAAGTTAAAAAACAGACATTTTAGACAAATAGGAAGTTAAAATAGGGAGGGATGTACTTTATTATCTTGGATTATATTCTTGGGCAATATTGTAGGCAGATACTATATAATAGATATTCCCTCTATGAATGATGTAGAAAATGTTTATGTGTATGTGTGGGCACATGTGTATATGTAGATGCCACATACATTAGTTTTGTTGGTATGCAACTGTTTTCCTCAGCCACAGAGACAGTGTGGTCTTTTTGTTGGGGATGCTGGACTGTATAGATGAATGGGTGACTTTAATTACCTGTATAACATTTTCTTCATGTGTCTTTGTGGTCCATAAAAGTGATTTTTTTCCCTCAATGACTGACAAAGTCCATAGTAAGACCTTTCCATTCTGGTCCTTTTTTTTTGTACTTCTTACTAGTCTCCCATATACTTTGTCTGTTTGTATTGCGTACTTTGTATTTCCAACCAGAATTCCCCAAAACCATTTTAGTCAGTTTTATCTGTTCAAATTTTACCCATTCTTCAAAGGTCAATTGAAGTCGCATTCCATTCACAAGGAGATGTTTAGAATTGGTCTTTTCCTCTAGAAATATTCCTCTACGTATTTTCCACATGGCATCTAATCTGATACTCTTTTGCATGGTCATTTAATTTTAGATGTTATTTAGCTTTTCCATATGTTTATTAGAGTATAAATTCTCTAAAGGCAGAGAACATATTTTGTCTTTATAATGTCTTCTGTGCATTGTTTAATACTAAGTTTTCAATTATTGAATGTGTGTCAAGATGAATGAATATGGATGAATTAGCTTAGCCATAATGGATATGTGCAACTTGATTAAAGCAAACCCTTTCTTATTACTTGAAAAGACAACTGGAATGATATTTTCTAGAAGTAATGAGTTAGACTTTTTTTCCTTCCCCAAGGGATTGTCTTTCTTAGAGAGAGCTTTCTGCACTAGAACTATGAAATGAGATTTTGCAGTGCTAAGAGCTCTACCTGTGATGAACTGTGTGCCACCCGACCTTGGACAGGTCCTTCAATCTTGGGATGCCTTCGTTTTTCTATCAACAAAATGCAATAAAGAGCCTTCTTTCCCCTGCTTGATAGTAGAAGTTATAGGGAATAATGAGTCTTTCCCTTGCCTTTCCTGTTCTTTTCAAATAATAGTTTCAAAAAATAGTTACCTAGATTTCAGTCAGTATTTTTTTAAACTTTAATATTGTTTATTTATTTTTCTATATTGTATATCATTGCTTATTTTTGTACAATGTTTGCTTTCTCTTCTCTGGTGTAGTCCCCATAAAATTCTTACTACTGATTTAGCCGTGCACCCCCTTCAGAGTCCCTTGTGCTCTTGCACCCCCTGTTTTGACCCCTCTCCCTCACCAGCTCTTGCAGTGTCTCTGACTTAAAGTTGCCTGATGGTTTGTTGTTGTTTTTGATGCTGTTATTTTCTCTCCAATCTCTTGTTTGGTTCCCCTATATTCCTCCTATAAGTGAAACCATTCAGGGTCAGTTTTTAAAAGGAAGACATATCCAAAATATTAAAAAAAATCTTTTATGATTGTATTGTATTGAGCTATCAGTATGTACAATCTTTGGCATAAAGATTCATCTAAAACATGCCAAAGGCAGATATTTTGTGTCTCTCCAAATTATTTTGTCTCTTGTTATATATTAAAAAGTTATTGTTAATGAGTTGAACCATTATATTTTTTTAAATCATCGAACAATGTATTGCACATATTGCACATACACTTTAGTTAATATTCTTTACACACATTTTTAGAGCAGTGACATCAAAATACATACTTATTAGTTTACATCTGTAAACTCTTTATTGTTTATTTTCTCTGTATGTATAATTAAGATAAAAGATAAGCTTTTTTTCTGAGAACTTTTGAAGGCCTGAATAACTGGAACCACAACTCCCAAACTGTGTACCAGTGTTAGTGGGGTACTGTAGGGAATGCACAAAGCGCACAAAGGGATATTTCATAACTTTGAGGGGTGTCCATGGATAGTCAGCATCTGACAAACATTGAGTAGACCATAAACTTTCCCTGGAGGAGACAGTGGTCCCTCACCGAGTGTTTGTGTACAGCACCTGGGCTTTAGATGACCAGATCCACACAGTAACAGTTTGCTGATCTGGAAATGAGGTTTCCTCTATCAAGACTTGCAGTGAATGAAGAGAAGCAGGTCATTTTAAATTTAGGTCGAGATGTCTGTCTATTGTTTGTATGCCAAGGGAGAAACTCATGCTCATTTTACTCATTTTAAAGAAAACTGTCAGTAAACATGTCTTTTACTTTGTTTTACATCCCTTGGTGGAGAAATGTTTGGAATTATTTTAACACTAATTTGTCTTTAGACTTGAACTAATCTTTCCGTTGTTACATCCACTCATTTCATTAATATCCACCTTGAAATATTTCCTAGTTAAGTATAAATTGTGATTATTTTTCTTAATTTCTTAAACAGAACATTTTCCCTACTATGTGAAGGATTTTAAGTGCATTGCCATTAATTCATTACTAATAATATTATGCTAATACTTATTTTATATCTGGTGACAAATGACATTTCATTTCTAATGATAATACTGCCAAGATTTCTAGTATGTATAGTAAAACTGGATTTTTAACAAATTTGAATCCTTATTTTCAAATAATTATTAAATAATAGATTGTATATTCACAACAAATTGAACATATTTAAGTAAATGTCTATTAACATTAACAAGGTTATATCAAGACACTCATTGATAATTCATACTTATTATTGTTATTTGTCAAGCTTAATAAGTTGCAGACAGGAAGATCTGATTCCTTTCTGTAATATAATAAAGCAGACAGAAGAATTAGGTTATAAAAGACAGGGAGATGGTGAACATCTAACCAAATGCAATTGAGTTGAAATTTTTCTTTTTTATTCACTTAGTTCTGTGGACCATGTTCATTTTCGTGGCAGCTCCGTGTAAGAAGATCTTAGTTAGCCCAACAAGGGGCTAGCATAGGAATTGCATTTTCAGAAAAGACATGATAAGGAGGAAAAGGAAGAGCTAATCTTCTGATGTGCGAAGGAAATTTTTTAAGGTATAAGAATGGAAGAAAAAAAATAAGTTTAAAAACACAAAAATCATTAAATATGGCATTTGAGGACAGTCTGGAGAGTTTATTCAACTCTTTACATTTAGGTGGGCGGGCTCTGTATAGTAGAAAGGTTAAGCAACTTGCTTCTGGTTGAAAAGCTAATTACTAGCTGAGAAGCTACTAGAAAATAGAGCTTCTGCAGAGATCAGTGCTTTTCTATGATATTATGTTCCAGGGAATAATTCCAGCAGGTTAATTGTATATGTGGTATTTATTTTTAAAGCAATAAACCACTCACATTGTGATTTTAATTCTGCAAATTTGTTTTTCTCTGTGTTTTTAGGACATTTGAGGACAGTTACAAGAGGCAGGCAGGAAACTTATCTTAAATGAAATAAAGTGCACTGAAGAGTCAGCACTGAAATTCTGATTCTGCTATCAGCCCTTCAAGCTTGGGAAAGATAGTAATAATTTCTGTGTAAGAACTTCCTTATCTGTAATACTGGGAAGATATATGCCATTGTGTATGGTAAAGATTAAATGAAACAACACATACATAGGAATTAGTAGTAGGTTTTCAACAAATAGTAATTTGCCTCTAGTTAAGTCTGTTTGGTAGGCAAGGAGTTTAGACGTGGATACCAAGTGGAAAGTATTTAGGAAAATGATTAAATACTACAGAGGACCGCAATTCAATCACTTATTGACAAAATGCCACTTTTGGTAGACATGGAAAGACAATATTATATTCTACCAAAACATGTAGAGACAAACACAATAATCTTGCAATGTAGTCTACAGTTGATGCTTGAAAAAGATTACAACTTAAATAGTATAGCGAGCTAATGATGAACAGTCGAAAGAGTGGGGTTTGTGGGAGGCCCTGGAGCTGACTCTAGTACTTGAAGAATTGAGTCAGAGTGTCTCCAAAGAATGATGGATTCTGTCACTGCACTGTCAAGTGGAGTGCATAACCTTTGAAGCCACTTGAGGAAGAGGGTACTGTCTGCCAGAGGCACCAACAGATGCTTGTCTTATCCCTCCTTCTTGTGCTCTTGAATGGTGGCATCAAACACTGCAGCTCTCCTACTCATAAGTATCTTTCTGGTATATATTCTCCTATACCATATTGCATTGCATTGTGTTGTAGTGAATTTGTTTTCTATATTTCTTCTCATACTTCCCACTCTCATTTGAGTAGCAAATGCCTTGTCCCTATAGATAAACAAAGCAGACGGGTCATCTAATTTTGATATTAGTCTTAGTATTTAGTTAGTAAGTTATACAAGAACTTACAGCATAGAATCTCTTTTATTGGTCCACGATCTTTTTGGGAAGAAATGCATTTACCTCTTTTAAGACAGAGTATGAGAAAGTATGGGGCATAGGCAGGCAACTGTCATTCAGGGAACATGTACATAGGGTTAACTGAAGTTGAGGAATGTATTTGTGAATATGCACACATATGTGTAACTTTTCAGTTTGGGGATGCAGAAGAACATGCACTAGTCAATCCCCCAGCTACTTTACTGTTTTATAGGACTTGGTTTGAAGTTGTGTTTACAATTCCTGTGCATTACCAGTTATACATAAAACTGGATGATGGGAGTTTTCTGACATCAGGCAGGAGTTCTGCTCCATGGAAATTTTATGCAGATATTATATAGTTTCTTACTGGAGACTTAGATGGATGCAAAGTAGTTAAAAGTGAGTTTGGAGCTCTGAAGTGCAAAGAACCTGGAGACGGAGGATTGGTGGTAGTTTTTATTTAAATTTGACAGAGGTTCTTTCTTTCTTTTGTAAGGATTTATTTATTTATACAGAACTGGGGTACAGACCAGAGATGCGGAGGGTGAGAGGCTTCACCAGAGACAGAGTGGGGAGCAAAACAGGCAGATCAACGCAGTACACTGCTGAGGGGAGCAGCGGGCGGGTCAGGAGAGGTCTGCCAGGCCATGTGGCTCTCCTCTGGGCAGGCGGGGATCGGGATCGAAGGGGATCGGGATCGAACCCATGTGGAAGTGGCTTTACCTTCTTAGTGCAGTGCTTTAACCCTTTGTGCCACCAGGGAGGGCCCGAGGTTATTTCTTTGTAACCACTTCTCTGGGAAGGAAACCAATGAAAGTAAATGCAGCAATGTAAGTGAAAGGGATTTATAAATAGCGGTGCTGTATGTGAAGCTGGGGCTCATGCAACAGGAGTTGTTTTATGTTTAAGGGGGGCTAGTCATCAATTAAGGTGGAGACCTGCTTTTTCAGGACTCCTTCCTAGTGTTTAGTCAATCTGAAGTGAGTTCATGGGTGCCCTCATCAAGTTCATGACCAAACCAAGTAAGTTCCTGTATTCTCCCTTCCCAGCAGGAGCTAGTACACCCAGCAGGGCTGGGATTGTGTGTACAGTTGTTCTAAAATCAGAGCACAAACCATTCATTTGCAGCAGACTACTCTTTGTGAACTCTTCTTTCCTAAAATATTTTAATTCCTTTTGCTAGCTCCTGGCTTTTGCTTTTTTTTTTTTATGTGAATAACTAGGTTATACGTCTTTTTAAAAATGTTAATTCAAACACAGAACATAGCATTCTTCATACGGACAGTTTTTGAACCCTGCCCCTGCAAAGAAAAACAAAGCAAACTCTTGAAAGAATTATAGAAGATGTCCTGGCTACAGCTATGACTTTCTTTGTTTGTAGTTTAAAAATTAGTGGGAGAATCATGATCTAAGGCAGGGTAGTTTATACAGAACATCTTAAGGCCACTTCATCAGGCGAGGTTCTGTAATAAGTCTTTGATTCGGCTGGTTCACACCATGCAAAAATGTCCCATCGGTTCAGAGTTCTTCCTGGCAATAAACTTCCAGTGTAAACAGGAAGACTCTGGGATTGTTGCACATTTTACAAACGAATGATACTTGTTTGCACTCAGTCATTTTCACTGTGTATCAAGAATTGAGGTGATTAGTAAGAGTTATGGGTTATATTCAAAGCAAAGGTGATTTACCATAGTAAGAATAGAAATTTCCTTGGTGGGCACAGACAGCAAAAGAATATAAATAATAGGAAGAGTATTTGCTATGAAGTGCCTTTAATAATCTTTCTAAAATTCTATGACTCTGAAGAAAATGATGATGACATCATCATTACTAACAATGAACTGGGAGCCCCTACCTATTGTATTCTGAGTCATGTTGCACTGTAAGAATATTAGTGTGTCCCCAAAATTGGAATAGTGTAACTTTCAAAAGAAGCGTACTTTTTATTTTGGGGGTGGGGGAGGGAGGCCAGTGAAGCTTCTTAGAAGAATTGATGACTAACCTTTATGATATAAAAAGTATAATTTGTGTCTAATCTGTAGTGGGAACAAGAATGGGGGTACTTCAACAATAGTCACATTGTACACTAATTTTGAAAGAGAGAGCCAAGTTTCCTGGCAAGAGGAGCAACTATGCAATTAGCACCATAGCAGGCTGAGGAAGGTTACATAGTTATGAAGGGGAATATACACGTGATTGCACACACTTTCATTTCTTTAATACTTACTTGAGCTTTGGGGATATGCACTGCTCTGAATCAGTTTGAATGAATTTTTCCAAAATATAAAAGGAAGGCTCAAATAGCACTTAAATTTATTTGGGTGCTCATAAAAAATGGGAATATTAGGGTTAAAAGGATTTTTGTGTGGGGATATAGAACAGGTTTGTTTTATTTTTTAAAAAAGATTTATTTACTTATGCATACAGAACTGAGGTACAGGCCAGAGGCGTAGGGGTGGTGAGAGGATTCACCAGAGACAGAGTGAGCAATAGAACAGGCAGATCAAAGTACACTGATGAGGGGAGCAGCGGGTGGGTCAGGAGAGGTCTATGGCGCCTTCTGGTCACTTCCTGGGACTGGGGTCGAACTCATGCTGAAGTGGCTTTAGCTTCTTAGTGCTGTGTTTTAACCTGCTGTGCCACTGGGGAGGTGGGGAGGGTCAGTTTTTTTTTTTTTTAAGATTTATTTATTTATTTATTCATACAGAAC
>NW_004567126.1:5662336-5665360 GCF_000260355.1 Condylura cristata | reverse complement strand
CGCCATGTGGTCACCTCCGGGGCAGGCGGGAATCGTATTCATACAGAACTGGGGTACAGGCCAGAAGCTCAGGGGCAGTGAGAGGCTTCACCAGAGACAGAGTGGGGAGCAGAACAGGCAGATCGACGATTGCTGAGGGGAGCAGTGGGCGGGTCAGGAGAGGTCTGCCACGCTATGTGGTCACCTTCGGGGCAGGCGGGAATCGAACTCATGCGTAAGTGGTTTCAGCTTCTTAGTGCAGTGCTTTAACCCGCTGCACCACCAGGGAAGGCCTGGAGAGGGCCAGTTTTTAACTAATCTTAGAATTTCTTTCTTCCCCCTTTTAAGTGGGGTGATGTTTGTTTATGAAGTAGTATATGCTTTAGGAGGATAGTTTCACACCTCTTCAAATTACATGTTGTCACACTGCACCCACCACCAAAGTACCCATAATCCTCTATCTGGTACATTGAGGTCCTTCCCTCCTTTTCTACCAGCCTGCCCCAGGCCCCTTTCAGTTCTTCAGTCAGAATCCACAGGTGGGCCTTGTTTTGGTTTTGTCTGTTCCTTTGTTTTCTTTATATTTCACAAATAAGTGAAATCATCTGGTGTTTGTCCTCTGACTTACTTCCCTGGTGTCATCTCCTCCAGTTCCATTTATGTCGTGGCAAATGGCATGATTTCATCTTGGAAAAAATGCTGCATAGTGTTCCATTGTGTGTGTATATACCATAACTCATGTATCTAATTAACCACTGTTGGTTGGATGCTTAGGTTGTTTGCATAGCTTGACTGTTGTATATAGTGTTGTAATGGACATAAGGGTGCACATAACTTTTTGTATTCATGTTTTTATATCTTTATGATGCATCATATTTTGAGGTGCTACTACAATGTTTTCCATAGAGGTTGAACCCGTTTTCAGTCCACCAATGTACACTAGGGCTTTTATTTTTCTCGCCACCCTTCCCAATTCTTTTTTCTAATCTTCTTGATAAAGGAAATTATCACTAGTGAAGGGGATATGTAATTGTGGATTTGGTTTTCATTTCCCTAACCATAAATAAGAGTGAGCATTTCTGGTTTATTTTTGTATAAAGAGCACATAAACCCATCTGCCTTCACTTTGGAAGGACCAGTCCTTACATTTCTTTTCTTTTTTTAAAAAATTTTTGTTTAGTGGTATTTAGTGGTATTTTTGTTTAGTCCCTTTCCCAGGAGAGGGAAGAAGTTGAGGTTTCTCATCGTCCTTGTTTAGTGGGAAGAAGTGGACAGTCTGGGGACCCCTCTGTTTACCCCCTTTCCCTACTCCTTCCTCTGTTTTCAGCAGGAGTTCAAACTTTTTCTATAAGGGTGGGAGGGAGGGAAGTAGTGGGTACAGGCTTTGAGAGTTGCTACTGCTTTGCTCTGAGGGAACTCTCCGCAATGAATGTGCTTGCTCTGAATCTGTTCTGGGCTTGGAAAAGCTTCGCTTCCCTCCCTGTTCCCCTTAGCTTGGCAAGCTGCATTTGAAGCAAAGTGCAAACAGATCTAGTATTTGGTGCAAAGAGCTGAGGGAGTGAGGTACATGGGATTATGCCCTTCTTCCCCAGTGGGGTCTTTGCAAATGTTGTCTGCAGAGGAAATGTCCTCCAGCGTGGACTGGCTATCTCGGCTGCAAGTGGCAAGTGGAGCTGTCCAGCACTAGTGCGGAGCTGGCGGGAACCGGGAGCCCTGAGCCCGGTGCCCCACCGGACTGATGCTGAGCAACAGGGCTCTGGCCTGAGCAGGCGCTGTCCTCATTCATTGCCATTCAGGCTGTAGGATCTCTCTGAGCCCACCCAGCTGCTACTCTAGGGGAGAACACTTGTCCCCCTGACCTGCTCCTGCAGGATTGGTGCCAATAGATTGCCCCTTCTCTTACCTTGTAAGCGTCTGCCCTGGAACTAGTGGGCTGGACCACTTGGCCTTTCCCCTCGCTCAGAACTTCCCCTCGCTCAGAACTTCCTAAAAAATCCGAGGAAGACAGGGGAAAGACAAATAGGGACCCTGTCTACTTTGAGCTTTCAGGCTTCTTGAACTGGCCCTAGAAGGAGGTCTCCAGCCTCCAGTCCTGCACCCTCTCCCTTCCGGTGTGCTGTGTGCCTGCCTGGCTCTTCTGCTCTCCAGCTGCCACTCCCAGGGAGGAAGGGTAGGGCATTTAGTGTTGGAACCCTTTGGTGAGATCTGAGCTCTGGGGCGCTCCTCCTCCTTGGAGGAGAGGGTGGTGGGAGCGAGGAGGGCGAGCAGAGGACGACTAGGAAGTGTCCTCATTGCTCCTGAAACGTGGCGACAGGCAAGGCAGAGACTCCCAAATAGTATGATGGCGACACGTGATACCAGCGGAGGGAGAGCATGGGGCGGGGGGAGGAGGGTGCAGAGAGAAGGAGGGAAGCAGGCAGCAATGGGGGAGAGGCGGGAGGAGAGGGCGGGGGGAGAGAGAAGAGGGGCGAGTTAGGCGCGCAGGCGGCAGAAGCTTCAGCCTCCCAGAGTGCATGGGCCTCAGCCCTCCCCGCCCCACCGGCAGCGGCCACACACTCGGAGCCTCACGGTGAGCGCAAGCTGGGGCTCGGAGCGCGGGCGCACGGCGATGCACCGAGGCTGGCGCTGAAGCGGTCAGTGCAAGGAGCAGCAGAGAAGGCGGTGGCCCCCAGCCCTGTGTCACCACCCAGTCAGGGCCCCAGGGAGCTGTGGCGCCCAAGTTCCCACCATGAGCAACTGGCTCCGGGGTCTCCGCAGCTCCAGGGACTCGCTCCCAGTGGAACGCAACCGCAGCGCCCAGCGGCCCCAACGAGCCTAACGCCGCCGCTCCCGGTCCTGTCGCCGCCGCCGCCGCACTCGTCCCCTCCGCCACCGCTTCCACTGCCGCCACGCCGCCAGCAGCATGTCTCGAAGGAAGATTTCCTCCGAGTCCTTTAGCTCCCTAGGCTCCGACTACCTGGAGACCAGCCCCGAGGACGACGGGGAGTGCCCCCTGTCTAGGCTCTGCTGGAACGGCAGCCGGAGCCCGCCCGGGCCGCCCGAGCC
>NW_004567126.1:5646790-5662236 GCF_000260355.1 Condylura cristata | reverse complement strand
GCCGCTGCCGCGGCCACAGCCGGGGCCAGGAGGGTGCAGCGCCGGAGGCGGGTCAATCTAGACTCGCTGGGTGAGAGCATCAGCCGCCTGACGGCGCCCTCGGTGAGCAGGGGCTGCGGAAGGAGGGCTGGTGTCTTGGGAGAGAGGACAGGGTCGGGAAAGTTGGCGCCAGGCTCTCCCAGGCGTGTGTGTGCCTAGCCCGACCGCTGGGGGGCGCCGGGCCTCGCCCGCCTGGGCCTTGGTGCCGGGTGGGGGTGGGGGCCTCAGGCAGACAGAACTCGGCTCTCTCTGGCGGACGCTTTAGAGCCCTTGGGGAGTCAGTCTTCCCCGCCTCCTGTGCTTTTGCACAGGGGGCTTGTCCGCCCCCTTCCAGCCTTGGCCCCACTTGGTGGGGCTCACCCTGACAGCCTCCTGTTCCTGTACACCCACCTGTTTTCTTTACCACAAACTTTCCCAGGCTCTGTGTTCCACAGTTCTCATTTCCACATCACCAGCATCCCCAAAGGGCTGCTACCACTTTCAGGAAACCTTCATCTCCTCCCTCCACCCCCCTGCGCTCTTGCTCTTCCGTGTGACCTTCTTTGACATCACTGAATTCCACAGCTCTGTGCATTCTCTGTTGCATCTTCAGAAACTGATAGTCAGATGCTTTTTTGAGTTGTTTTCTGATCTCTTGTTTTCTCCCCAACCTTTTTTTTTTTTTTTTTGTATTCGCTGGACATTGTTTTTGTTGACCCTCCATGTCTAGGTAAATTCATTGTTTGATTTTCAGAATCTCTGATCCTTGCTCCAAGTCATCTTTTACTTTTTTCTCCTGGCTTCTTAAGAGCTTTCTCATTAATTTTTTTTTTTTTGTTCTTGAATTCTTTGAGGCCCTTCCTAATTATCTGTTGCATGAATGAAAACCTTCCTAACCTTCTCAAAACTTGTGATCATTAGGGGCTATCTGTGTCAGCCATTTCAAGGGTACCCAAATCCCCCTAGGTTCTAGGCATCCTTCCAGAGCACCTCTTTCTCATTCTTGCAGTGCCTGCCCTCTACCCTTGACTTTTACCTTCTGTCCCAGTCTTTCTCTTTCTGGATGAGCTGTTTTGAAGCAGTCTACTCCAGTGGGCAGAAACTGAAGGAGATTCAGTGTCAAATCTTTATCACCATTTATCCTCACCCTGACCTTGGGGTCAAGGACTTTGAATTCTGACCGCATTTGAGCTAGGTACCCTAGTTCTGCTTTAAAGTTCCCAAAATGAATCTGGACATGGGTCTTGCTTGCACACTCCTGAGTTTCACTTTTAAAAGTACTCCTGCAATTGGTGGTGTGAGAGACCGGAGAAGCAGTGGGTCCTGAAGGACTGGGGTTTGGTAACACACCACCCTATACATATTCCTGTGGTCCTTGCCATTATGGAGAATAACCTTTTTTTTTTTTTTAACATTAAGATAACTCTTCCACCTTCTTTTTCTTGTGTATTTTCCTTTCTATTTGCCTTGCTGCCTCTTTCTTCCACTGACAAACTAGGAACTAGTTCAGAATTTTTTTGATGTTGTATTTTATTGTAAATATTTCTCAGGAAGCATAATCTTAGAAACTATTTGATGTTACAATTTTTTAAATATAAGCCTTTGTGAGAGGAATCTAGTAGTTATAAATATGTGTCTGTAATTTTAGTTTAGTCCCTAAAATATTTGTGCAGGGTACTAAAATTTGATATAACTTTGGTGATTAATTTGGGGGAAGAATTATTTTTAGTTTTCTTTTTGCTGAACAATCAGAATTTACAAGATTCTAAAAAGTAATGGTTGTGTCTCTGGTAACAGCAGTTTAACCTAAGAAAATTCTCCACACCTTATGTGAGGAAGTACATAAAAGTAAACTTAAATATGTATTGCCAAAATAGAGAGGAAATTTCACCTTTATCAATCAAATTTGAGTAACTCTGGCTTTTTACTGGATAAAAAAACATGCATCCAGATAATGGTTTTTAGGATAAGAAATTTAAAAATAGTTCCTGTGGTCAAATCTATGCAACAGTGATATGTGCTTTACATGTGCAATTCCTTTCTATTTTGAAAAGTTACATCACTTTGAGGTGAATGTAATAAACATTTTTAACATCATCAGGCAGGTAGAAGTCAGTTCTCAATGACTGCTCATCAGTGGATATAGTAGCACAAAGAGAACAGGTTATATTTCAAAGCAGTGACTTAGTTCTGTGGTCTCCACTCCTGTTTTACTTGGTGAGCTGGAGTGCTGCTTCAGAGTTCCAGTACATTCATTCTCTTGCATAGCTAAGAACCCAAACTTCTCTGAAAATAATTAGGGGAGATTGTTGTGTCCTGTCTGCTCTTGTTCATTAGAGTGAAGTTACTTTTATTTAAATTTCTGAAAATAGCTGTTATCAGAGAACATTCTTTCAGGAAAATTTCTGATGGGTATGAGTGCAGTGAGCTTTCTTGTATTGTATCACAGTTATACTTCAGGAGAAACTATACTTGATGTGGAGGTACTTTTAGTGATCTCATCATGGAATTTTGTCTCAATCACTGGACATTTGTTCTTTATTCACAACAATTTGCATATAGGAAAATAGAAATTAGTAAAAACTGAATATTGCTAAGTAACTTCCTAATTTGATCAGTGATTAGTCAAACCAAGGCTTTTGATATTTCAAATCATTTTTCAATGACTATAAAGATTATAGAACTTTATACCATTTTATTAGTGAAGGTAAATTGAATTAATGAAATTGAGTCAATTCTAGGATCTTCTATGTGGCAGGTATTATACCAAGTACTGACAATACAAATGCAAACAAAACACTCCCAATCTTTGACACAGGGAACCTCTTCATTTATAGCTTTTATTTTAAAGGAACTGTATTGAGGGAAAATATAAGAACTCCAGTTGTCCTGGACATATCCAGAGAAAGTTTTATTTATCATGCATTTTGGATACTTCACTCTGCATCTCTGGGATACAGACATAATAGTAAAAACAACCCTTGAGATGTGACTGAAGATGTATACACCACTTATTTTGTTACTTATTTTCAAATGATTTAGTACTTGGGAACACGTATGGAGAAACAGCTGGGAGTTCACATCATGGATGAATTTAGTAACTCACTCATACCCATTTTATTTGTAAAAATGAGAGTTGCTTGGAACCTTAGTGCTTTGACATCAGGCTTAGGGTTAGTAACAAGAGCCTGTTAGGAGGGTGCTCTAGGAGATGCCTGAAGAGAGGGCTTCCCTGTGTTCCTTCTTAGGGCACCTTGATGTCGCAATGCTGCAGGAGGCTTGGGGAAAGAGTAACAGAACTGAGGGATGGAAAATAAGGGCAGTGCACTCCAGACACAGCAATTGTCCAGCACACCAAGGGAATAGTGAGGAAAGAAAATGGAAAGGAAGTCCAAATTCAAGTAGCCAAAAAGTAAAAATAATTTCATTATTTTGGGAGAGGAAATTATATTGAGACATCCCTATGAAAAAGTGAAAGGGCATTCAAAGTACAGCTTTTGCCTTTCCTGATATTACATAAAATTAACTTTTACATGTGTAAGACATTAAAAAAAACTAAGAAAGTGTGAGAGTAACAATAACACATAAATAATGAAAAATTGTGAATTGTGAATTTGGATAGTTGATGCATTTATATTTTATAGTTGAAATTTTTTAAATTCCCCAAATTAGAGTTGGGATATTTGATAAAACATATTCCAGTAGTTATAATGTTTTCACTGTTGTAGAATTTAGATATCAGTATCAGACCAGATCTTAGTAGTCATCTGCTGCTCCTTTCTTTACTTCATCCCTAGTCACAACTAAGCAACATATTCAGATTTAAGAGAACAGGATTTGGTGCTTAGAAGCCCTGGCTACTGCTGAGCCCTTACTAAGCATGGGAGTTTGGGAAAGCCAAAGCCTGCCTTCTGGGAACCTTGGGTTCCTATTATGTGAAATCAGAATAAATACCTTGTAGATTTGTTGTGAAAGAGAGCCAATATACTTTGTAAAACTTGAAAATCAACAAATGATGTTTTTAGGTTAAGACCCTTTAATTTCTATGAAATTTAAATAGCTACAAATGATCTAAGATTTCATTTTTTAAAAATAAATTTATAGGATAACTGATGTCTTGCTCCTAAAAGTAATAAACATGATCAGGAAATTATTTCGTTGACACTTGCCACTAGTCCATTAAAAAAGTGAAAACTGGGGTCCCTTTCAGGCCCCCTGGCTGTGTCTTGTGTATACACGAACCTGTGCAATCCTTGCAGATTCAGATTTTTCCATCAAATTTCTGAGTGCAATGTAGAAATACTTTTTATAACTTAAAAATACCATAAAAACACCAGGACATACATTCTTGGTAGAAAGTGGGCATTTTATAACATACTGACTTTAAACTAGAAAAAATTTAGATAGGTGAGAGAAAAACTGCTTATTTAATTTATCTGAGAATATCGAGCTTTCCTTGCCACCACATCGTATGTGTGTTAAAGCTGTGAGGGGCAGCGGTTACCCAGCTAATAGTATTTATTTTCTGTGTACAACATGCTATTTTTGTTTGTGTACCAAATTAACTGTTAGGTCTTCCTTTTAAAAATTTATTTTGTCAGTGGGAAATGACATCAATTATGAGTTTGTAGATAGAGGTCATTCATGATCATCTTCCTTTAGTATATAGTTTATCTACCTTGAAGGACTCTCAAATGTTTGGAGGGAACATTTGAGTGATGTTATGTATTTTTCCCCTTTATATCATCTTTTCATTCACTTTGGTTTTGTCTTGTTGCCTCAGTCACAACATTAAATCTGTATTTTATCAAACATGATATTTAAGCAAGTGCATTCTTTATCTGTCTTTATCTGTTTATGATTTACTATCTACATTGTTCATCATGAATCATCAAACAGATATACTTATCCACTTTAGAATTTCACACACATCTAGGAAGAAAAACTGCATGGCAAAAGGAGGGGGTGTGTGCAGAGGCTCTCTGGGATGGGATGGGTGTTCTTAACAGATCCCTGCTTGATGCATGAACTACTGATTTAGGTCGAACTTTAAAGTCTCCCTGTTTAATTTCTGACTGTAACCTCGATATGCTTGTGTTTATATCAAGTAGCGTAGTACCTGATTGCTGTGGGGTATGCAGTCAAATTCTCAGAATAATTGAATGGATGTCCTTGTTTAAATGTTGATAATGGTATTTCTTTTGTATTTGACGTTTTTGGTCTAATGTTTTGTGTTATCCAACAAAATGTTTAGAATTTGCATCCAGTCTGTGCAAGATACAGTCAAGTATGCAAACCAGTTTGAATTTTACTTGCATCTGACATTTAAAGCAAAGTTATAGCATGAAGTTGTGTTAGCAGAGAGCAGATGGGAAGCGTCTTCTTCCTGGAGCTCTCTGAGTGGATTGTTCTTATTTGAAAAAGTTAGGTAAATGTATGACTCTCTTTTTACATCCTGTATAAGTTTGTGTATACTCTCTGCACAGTTTTTTCTCAAATGAATGAAATATTTGTCAGCAAGTAGACTCCTGTTGTCAAAGAGGCACTGGCAGGAGGCAGAAGGATGTCATTTTAGTCCTGAATATCACTTCAGGACAGTATCTGAAGATATAGAATCACGTGCTGCAAGCTTCAAGCAGCTCATAAAATAGACCATTCCATCCTAGTATGATTTAGAAAGCAGGATTGTTGGGAATATCTCTGAAGGCACAAGATGTGCTAGCCCTGTTGTAAGGAATTGAGTACGAGTGAATGTATTAGAACTAGAACAGGGAGCAGTCACTGTTTGGGCAAGTTTTACTTGAGGCCTATTAAATAGTTCGTTACTAGGCTTGTGACTATCAAACATTAGTGAACATAGAAATAGCTGGAGCAAATTGAATACAGAATCCTGGATCTCTTCCTCAGAGGGTCTGGTTGAACAGCTCTAGGAAGGTGTCTAAACTCTACCTTTTAAAGTGGGCATACTACAGTTGTGCATAAAGGTGATGGAATTCCAGCAATCGCAGCCTTTGGGATGACTGATCTAGATTCAGTGAGTTGCACACACTAATTTTTGAGAAAAATCCTGGAAGTGACGCCACTGGGATGAAGATATCACTGCTAGTTAATACCTTAAAGGAGACAGAGAAAAGAGGGTGAGTTGGGACCCTATGTTGTATACTTTGTGATCAATATAATCTTGCTGGTTGTGTGGTAGATTATTTGTGGGCTCTCTCCCCATTTTTCTTAAGAATGTTTTGGTAGCTCCCCAAAGCTTATGTCAGTAAATTATATGCCCTTGCTATTTTAAGTGTCCTGTCACCTCATTCTTTAAAATGATGAAGTAGGCCCTCTCTGGTGGCACAACAAGTTAGGAAACAGCACTGCAAGCTGGCTGCAGCCGCTTCAGTGTGAGTTCAATCCCTGGCCCAGGAGTTGATCCACATGACACAGCAGATCTCTCCTCAACCTCCTGCTGCTTCCCTCAGCAGTGTACTTCATCGATCTGCCTGTTCTTCTCACTCTGTTTCTGGTGAACCCTCTCACTGACCCAGAACCTCTGACCTGTACCCCAGTTCTGTATGAATAAATAAATGAATCCTAAAAAAAAAAAATAATAAAAAAAATGATGAAGCAGCTGTTCAAAAACTTTTGGGAGGAAGAAGCAGGGCTGTTCTGAGGGGTCAGTTTGACATCGCCATCAGCTTCTTTGTTTTCCAGAACAAAACTGACACAACATTCTTCAAATGCTCCATCTACTGGCTCATTTTGGAATGATAGATTGTTCACATGCCAGTGAAAATTTTAGAAAGGGCTAGAGGAAGAAAGATAGATCTGGGTGCCAGAAGAAAGGTTTTTTCTTTTTCTTTAAAAAATTAATTTTTAATTGAGGTAATCTTTGTACAGTCCCATCAAGTGTCGCCACCACAGTGTATCTGCCACCACAGTGTACCTGTCACTAAGTCACCGACAGTCCATCGCCCGCATTGTGCTTGCCTTGTGCTTTGCTTTTTCCTTCAGACAAGCTCCTTCTCCCCTCTGAGTGCTTCAGCTCTGTAGTCAGCTCTCAAGGGTTAGTTTTTAAGTTTGTCTTTATCTGACTCTCACTTTAGTCACTCTGTTTCACAGTGACACCATCTGATATTTATTATATTCCTTCCAACTTATTTCACATAGTATTTTCCCTTCCAGTTCCATCCATATTTATGGAAATGACATGGACTTAACCTTTGTTGGTCACTGAGTCATATTCCATTGTGTGTGTGTGTGTGTGTGTGTGTGCGCGCGACATCTTCTTGATCTACTCTTCTGTTTCAGGTCACTTAGATTTTTTAGCTATTTTTTTTCTAATGAGGAAGCCATGAGAGGTTCAAATATCATAGAGCCACCAAAACTCTACTAAACTCAAACAGAATATCAGTGTAATAAAGATTCTTATCATCTGCTTCCTTAGCCACTTAGTCTTTCATTCAGGAGCTTACTTGGATGGGAGACGAGTTGAACTTTCTAAGTAGTGACCCAAACTTTTAAGAAGTTAGCATTTTTATAGACATCTAGAGCCAATCTAGCATGAATAAGCTATCCCTATGGAGATCCTGTTGTTCCCTTAATTGCAAGTATGAAGTTCATTTGATTCTTTTTCCATTCATTTTATGACATTTGTGATGTATGAATTCTCCCCAGTGGAAGGAATAAACATACTGTAAAACATGCTTCCATTCCTTATTGCTTTATGCTTCCTGTGTTTCTTCATGCGTTAGCTCTTCAGCTTTATATTGGAGTGATTCTTTTTATTCTTAATTTTATTCATGGTACACACACATACAGATGCACACACACATCCATCCTGTTTTCTCTCACTTTGTCTTTTCCCAACAATAACATTAAGTTATTGTTCGCATGAAACAGGATTTGTGGTGTCCTGTGGTTTCGGTTCATTCTGTTTCCTATCTATATCTCTTCATGCCCTGTAAGAGATCCAATTAATAAAGGCACTCTATGTGTTTGCTAGTGAATGAATAAATGATTGAATAAAAATCTCAGTGTACTTTTGGTTACATTCTGTAGGCTTCATGCATTATTTCCATTCACTATTTTAGTTGATCATTTAACTGTGTAATTTTTTCATTGAACACAAGAATGTGTATAATTTCAGCACTGTATTTTAGAATAGTCTAAGATTTTCCAGTCACTCACATGTGTATGTTTTATTGGAGCTTCACATTAATCTGGATTTTAGGCTCATCATTTATAAGCTTGATTAACATGATTATATTAAAATGCCTATTGACTCATAATTGTTTAGGGGAGCATATATACTGCCACTTACAAGTATTTGTACTGTATCATTAAAGACATAGTATCACTGTAAGGCAGAGCCATTGTAGATCTACCATAGATCTTCCGGTCACCATTATCTCAAAATGCAAGAAATTCTATGTTATTAAACATTCTATTAAGAAAAATCTCTACATGTCAGCACATACATAGATCTATCCTGCCGTAGATGTGAGCAGATGCAGTAGCACAACAAAATTGGAGGAATAGAGTTCTAGGGAAAAAAGTGGCCAAGCTAGAAATCTTAGATTTAGGAAACAGGGAAGAACACTCACCATGAACAGGTAAAACAGTGTTGAGGGCCCCAGCTGAACTTGGAGAGAACTTATAGCCTACATTGGGAGGAGTGGGACTTAGAGAGGCATAGAGTGGTGAAGGTTTTCATTGCAGATTAGAAGGCCCATAGCTCACCTTGAACTCAAGGAGCTTGAAGACAGTGCATTTGCAGTGGAGCTGTGTTCTGGGAAGTCCTGAGCGTGGATGTGAGGCAGAGCAGACCTGCACATTCAGTACCGACCTTCCTGGACTGGACACCGATATTAAGTGTACTCCTGAGCTTCCAATTCATCCTCTCATGGGAAAGCTAGTGGGCAAAGGCAAATTAGGAATTCCTAGGATTTTAACAAAAAGTTTTCTAAACTTTCAACATTTGTTGCATAATTTAACTGATGTGTGAGTTTTTTTTTTTTTTCTTGAAAGACACTGGTAAGCCTGTTTGTATATTTGTGTCCCCCGGATGGGCGGGGGCAGGTGAAGAAATTCATTAAATGCTGCATTTGGATTTTTGTTTTAATCTTATTTTGGGAATGGAAATTTTCTTTTTCCATTTTTGAGATCATAAAATGCTTATCTCTCACTCAAGGGTAAATATGTAATGAATTGTAAGCAGAGAACTAAGCACACTGTTTACTGTTGTGCATAATTGTGAATGACTTCATCTGCTGCTGTCCTGAGGACCAAAACATCAGTTCAGATGCCTTCACTCCTTTACCAAGGTACAGAACAGGTTTCCGAGTCAAACGTTAACCCTGTAGTTACTTAGGTGTTCTTGGATAAGCCTTTCTGAAGCTCAGTTTCCTACCTATACAATATATATACAATCCTGTAACTCAAGTTACAGGATTTGAAGATTAAAATTATGAATAACAAAATATTCAGAATACTGTAAATGACTATTTAATTTTGGTGTCTTTTTCTAATTTCAGTTCTTTTCAGATATACAGACATGATAACTGATGTTTTCAGTTCTTCCAGCCACCATCTTTGGCTATTTTCTTCCTCTATAGCTTTTGATTAGCACTTTCATGTTCTTGTAGGAAATATTCAACATTGCTGGATATACAACATTGCAGAGTTATTCTCTAGGTCTAATATGCTTAGAAAGGATGTTTCTTCCCAGAGATCTTAAAAGCACATGTGATCAGACAGCTTACCTATTTATCCGTTCATTCACTTACCCTAACTTACTTTCATTCTTTCAAATGGCATTTAATTACAAATGGGCACTTCCTGTTCACTCAGCATGCACTCTATATGTCTTAAACACATGCAGGAAGTGGGAGATTCAGACAGAGTTGATATTGTCTGGATTTAAAATACATAAATTCATTTAAAAAGTCACATGCTCATGTGTATGGCAACTACTTTTGCACTTCCCTCTCCACTTTGTTCTATGCCCACTTTTTCTTATTTGGCATGATGTGGAGCACATATAGACCTGGGAAGGATTTGTATGTAAAAAGAACAGTTAAACTATAATGATGTTGAAGATAGTAATAGGTCAATGTTAATTTATTGAGCCCTATGTACCGGGTGCTGTACAGTGCTCTAACTCTCTGTCATGAAATAATGATTTTGCTAGAGTGGTACAAAGTCTAGGAAATAGCAAGACTTCTCTGACTTCAGCTTGTGATACTCTAACTTCCACTCAAGTTTCTGTTGAGCGCTTCATGAACTTGCATGTAAGCTTCATCTTCTCCTGTGACCTACGTCCTAGTGTCCAAATCTGAAATGCCCCCTTGCCCCAGTTCTCCACGTAATTAGCCCTTTCATGGCATTCAGAGTTCAGCTGGGTATCACCTCCCCTGCTCACCATTTTCTCTGCCCACACTGTTTTGAGCTATCTTTTTTTTTTTTTACATGTTTACCTTAGTATTATTATTGCCTTTCTTGTCTTGCTGAAATATTAGTTTTGCAAGGGCAGAGGACTTGACTGGTTGTTCATGGTGCACTTTGGTCATACCTAAAATAGATCTGGCTGGATGTAGGCTCTCAATAAATCTTTACTGATCAAATAAGTATAATTTTGGAAGAAGTCGTAGAGTGGGGAAAGTAAGATTGTAGTTATAAAAACTGTAGGGTGGGAGAGGAAATATTAACATGTGTTTGGTGACTGCTCTGGACCCAGCAGAAGTGTTTTTAATATATACTCTTTTTATATTATGTATATTAATGAATTAAAAAATGAAAATAATCTTGTGAGAGATTTGGAGAAATTGAGTAACTTGCTTATGATCACAAATAATTACTGATACAGATAAGATTAGATTTTGGTGTGTTTACCCCCAGGCTCTGTGTTCCTTCCATCATACTATACATCCACTCTCTAGCTCTTTAGGAAGGAAGGACTTCTTCCCCTACATGCTGGGAGTGTTGCTAAGAGTCACCTTGGATTGTCACTGCCTTAAGAGAGCTGCCTTGCCCAAGGCAATGCCCTTTACCAGTGCCTAATAAGCATAGGGGGGATGAAGAAGTGGCTCCCCTTATCCTAATTGAGTCAACTCTAAAGTTAGAACTCTGTGTAGGGTCAGCTAATAGCACTGTTTGGAATGTCAGAGTCTACCTTTTCCCTCATTCCAATTCTACTTCCTTTGCTGCTCTTTCATGGTTATTGACCCCATGAGTTCTCCATAATAAGCTTTCTGCTTGCTGCTTTTCTCAGAATCTGTACCCCAGGGAGCCCACCCTACAGTAGTAAGCGTGAATGCTATGGTGGCATCAAAAAAAGCATAGAAGTCAGCAATGGGGAGGTGGCACTTAGAAGAAATATACTAATCTCAGATGTGGATTTTCATGAATTTGGATGCAAATGATTACTTCAGATAATAAACTTTTTGAGGGCTCAGGCTCATTTGTTTTGGCAGTGTCTGTCACAACACAGGCAGCTGAATCAGTTACTAGAGCATAGTTGATTGGGTATTGGAGTTTGGATGAGAGTTCAGGGAGGCAACAGCTAATGTCATGCACTAAGAGAGCTGCCTGGCCCACCGTCAGGTCATGCCCTCTACCACTGCCTAATCCTAAACTCTCTGAAAGAGAAAGAGCAAGAACACAAAATACTGAAGAAGAATAAATGCGTTACTTTTATTGCAGGGGTGAGTGGAGTTTGGAGGCAGCTGTGCACAAAGGTGGTAGTGGCTGGTATTTGTAAAATAATGGTGAATGACTTGAGGGTGGTAATGACTCACCTTGTGTGAGGGAGATAGTTGGTGGCCTTAGTGTCAATCTTCTGCCTAAGGTAGAAGAAACATGGCTTTGAAGGGAATGTATCAAGAAATTTTGCCATAAAAAGAGAGAGAGAGAGTTACATGGTAGTTCTGTGAGGCCTAATCAGTTTATTAAGGAGGTGGAAACATTTGGAGGTAACTGACTATCATCAAATTGAAATGAAAATGAATGAGATGAGTCGTCTTTGTGAAAAGATAGGGTTTACTTAGGGGCATTCTTGAGCCTTTAGAGTTAGAATACTTCTTTTTTTTTTTTTTTAAAGATTTATTTATTTATTCATTCGTACAGAACTGGGATACAGGCCAGAGATGCGGAGGGTGAGAGGATTCACCAGAGACAGAGCGGAAAGCAGAACAGGCAGATCGACTAAGCACACTGCTGAGGGGAGCAGTGGGCGGGCCAGGAGAGGTCTGCCACGCCATGTGGTCACCTCCGGGGCAGGCGGGAATCGAACTCATGCGGAAGCGGCTCTTTAGTTTCTTAGTGCAGTGCTTTAACCCGCTGAGCCACCAGGGAGGGCCCTAGAGTTAGAATACTTCTTTTCCCCTGACCAAAGGGAATGTATCATGGCAGAATATGGAAGACAGCTGCCATATTCACACCTATTTTATAACTTACAACTGGTCAGTAATTTTGTATTGTGGCTGTTAAATTTAAATTGTCTTGCTATTTACGGTTTTTTATGTGATTCTTACGTATGGTACAGCTGCAGTGACCTTGGGATGTCAAATGGAACCTGAAAGGTCACCACTTTATCCTTCAGAAGTTACATATTTATGAAGCATACTTTCTTTTTTTAATTTGTAAATTCCACTATAGGTAACTTTTGGATTGCTTTATCAGTCTGAAAACTTAATATTTTCTCATCCTTTTAAAGAGAGGATTTTCTAAGTTGTACTCCTTGTGGAAGGAACTGTTTTTTGATTTGCACTTATTTTCACTTATTCTTTCTGTTTCAAAGTTAATTTGGGATATGTATTTTATATAGATAACCTCTGTTATTACCCCCTTTGTGTCTGATGTGACTTTGTTTAGAGTTAGAGCTCTTTTTGACACTGGAGGCAAGGTCACTAATGGAAAGAACTCTCAAGATAAAAGGAGCCAACTGAACAGGACTTAATTTTGTTGTTATATCAAATATATCTCACACAGTTGAAAGGTGATATGGAAGGTGAAATAAGGCCACACTATCAATTTTGGGTTCTTAGTTCATCCCCCTTCTCTTTCTGGGTAAATCTCACTCAGTTTTGTCCAGCATGTGCTTTTGTCTACTTTGTCTACCACCAGATCACAAGTGTAGTAGTGCCGGGCCCATAATAGTTGGTCAGCAGATATTTGTTCAGTGAATAAGGTCAGTGTGAATCTGTTTACACATGCCACACAAATGTTAGAAGAACAGAATGAGATAAATACAAATGTACTTTATTGAAATAAAATCAATAACTAAGAATCAGAAAATGCAAATATAAGCAATTACAACGTCCTGTTATTTCTGTTCTTTCATTGTGCGTGTGCTAGACACCTGCTTTGCATGCGTCCTCAGCCAGAGCACAAGCTCCGTGGAACAGTCAGTCACTCTAGTTATGAAGTACAGAGTTAGGGAATATTAAGTGCTGGATTTCCAGAGATACTCTTCTTACCCGTGGTCTCAGTCAATTTCTATTATATTCTGGAGGGTGGGGGTGGGGATAATAAGTTTACTTCTAAATGATCAAACTGTATTAAGCAAAATTCAGCTGAGGTGTCTCATTTGGGGGTGGGGGGAATGTTTGTAATTCCCATTTCCCCTGATTTTTTTTTTTCCTTTTTTTGGCTAGCATTTCAGGGGTGAAATCTCATAAGGATTTTTATCCTTCTTTGAACTATTTCTTATAAAAAAAAATCTTCCTGAAGGAAATCAAGGCCCTTTGGAAGAGAAATTCATGTTAGCCCAACATCAGGCTTGAGGCCTGTGATCTGCCTTAGCAGGAAGTCTCTTTTTTCAGTTCAGTAAGTTTCTGTTGACCTCTGCAGAAGAAAGAGTATCCTGTCTGTGAACCAAATTCTTGCAGTACAGAGTCACTCTGCGTCTGTTTCCCCATTTCTTTTCTCTCTATTGTGATTGGTTTAATTTTCAAATGAGAGATGTCTTGATTTTTGAATATTATCTTACCAAATACTTCATATATTAGGGATTTTTGTAATTTTTTTATATTATGGAAAGGATACACTTACCCTTTCTTATAAGTTGTACTTTTATGATAATATTTACAGACATAAATATGGTTCTCTGTCTGTATATCCATAGCTATCTACCTCCTTCTTTGCATCTCTATCGCTATGTATCTCCACGCCCTCTTCTCTTTTTCGGATTGATTACATAAGTCAGAAGGGACATGACTGTGATTGTATTCCAAATTTAAAAATGTCATTTAATAGAAACCTAGAGTGAGTATAATTACATTCTTGTGTATAAGAATTTGCCACAAGTAGTGGAAATGTCTTTTACCTCTTTAACAAAAGAATCCGCTTCTAAAGGCATTTATTATAAAGAGATACAATTATGAGATGATTGAATGATTGTGTTGTAATAGAACAGAGATGAGGGAAAGAGTAAATCTTAGCCATAGACTATTGTAAATCCCTATGAAGCTTCAGACATATTCCAGGACTTTCTTGGTGTGGATGATGGAGAAGAAAGATTTATTGTTTCCTCCTGATATAAGGATCAATAAATGCTTTGTGGATCTGACAGTGTTTGGAAGCTATAAAGTCTCTTTTTCTCTCTCATGTTAACTTCTGGCCATTATAAACACATTTCAAAGAAAACCAGCCTTTTGTTCTGAATTAAGTGTCGTTCCCCCACGCCAAGTTTGCTTCCAAAGTGCAAGCCTGTTTTTCCTACTGAAGAGGCTGACTGTGTGAACTGAGGCTCAAGAGGCTGCAGCCTGCTGGGTATCCTCAGTGCTGGGGCAGGTTTCACCTACTCAGCTGTGTTCTTGGATGAGGTGGGGATGATGGAGGAAATCAAACACCAAGTAATTTGCCACCGTTAGTCTTGCTTTCTTGACTGTTCAAAAAAAAAATTCCAGGCAATCTAGGTCTCAGATACCCAGTTAACACAGATGCCCAGGGCGTGATCATAGCAGTGGCCTTTGTCACATGAGTGGTCAGTAGTGACTGTAATGACAGATATTGATAATTCCTTTAAAACATAATTGTAAGAGGCATTTTGCTATATCCCACCCCAACAGACATAATGCATTTTCAAAGAATTTATACTAGTAAGTCACTTTAAATGAATTGATAAAAATTAATATTGCATAAAGTATAACATATTAGCTTATAAACATGGATCTAAAAATAACATCAGAACAAAAAACTACTGGACATTAGATAACAAGGTATTCAGCTATTTTATGTGCTTTATAAATCAAATGAAGATATACTCACCAGAAAGGAACTTAAATTCTAAAATGACAAAAATGATTATTTTGCTTTTCTAGAATATCTGTTAAAAAAGGTAGTAAAGGGGCCCTCCCTGGTGGTGCAGTGGGTTAAAGCACAGCGCTGAGAAGCTAAAGCCACTTCTGTATGAGTTTGATTCCCGCCTGCCCCGGAGG
>NW_004567126.1:5644805-5646630 GCF_000260355.1 Condylura cristata | reverse complement strand
CAAATAAATAAATCTTTAAAAAAAAAAAAAAAGTAGTAAAGGGGCCCCTCCCTGGTGGCACCAGTGGATTGAAGTGCAGCAGTACATTGCAGGCTACAGCTGCTTCAGCACAAGTTCGATCCCGGCGGGGAGGTGACCCATATGGCATAGCAGACCTCTCCTGTGTCACCCACTGCTCCCCTCAGCAGTGTACTTTATCAGTCTGCCTGTTCTGCTCCCACCCCCTCTGTCTCTGGTGAATCCTCTCACTGCCCTGCACCTCTGGTCTGCACCCCAATTCTGTATATATAAATAAATGTTTGGGGGGGGGAAGGAAGTTAAGGTAACTAGGCAAAGCATATCAAATCTTCTGCCTTGAATTTTACAAAAATAAAAATAGTGATTTATTTTGGTATCGTTAATCTCAAACTCTTAATTTCTATATCAAAACCTCATGTCACAGAATACTGCCATGAATATCTCCCATGAAAAACATTAAGCCGCACATTATAAATATCTTATCCTCTTAAATGATTAGTTGAAAAGTGTCTCCCTAGAGTTCATGTACTCATACAGGAGTGGACAGTAACTTTTTGGCTGGAGGATTGGGGGATGGATGGAATGTAGCTAGGTCTCTTAGTGCCTCTAAAATTGAATTCCATGTATGGTCTGTAGCTCTTGCATACATTCATGGCTGTCTAGCACTGGTTGCCTCTGGGCACTTTGTGACTGCCGTCTGGGGATCTCTGTAGCCCCATTAACTAGTTTAATATTCTATAGCAATAACATAGATTTCTTTGGGAGGTAAACATAAACTAAAAATACACAGCACCTTTGATGATCTAGCATTATACTTAACCATGCATCATAAACTATTTTCTGTTATTTAAAAAAAAAATTACTGCTGCTTCTGTGTTCATTTTGTTTTATTTTTCCCCATTCTGATTTATTAATTGAAGTAACATTGTATTATAATACTAAATAAGTCTTAGGCATGCATCTGATAATGAGCATTTGTATATACTATGTGAAGTTTACTGCTGAACTTCCATTTCTGTCCTTGACCACATCATTGTACCATTTGTCCTGAATTAGCCACTCCTCTTTGCCCTTCCTTTCTGATAGCCACTAAATGGTCAGGGGAGGTCTGCTGCGCCATGTGGCTCCCCTCCAGGACGGATCGAACTCATGAAGTGCCTTAGCTTCTTAGTGCTGTGCTTTAACCCACTGGGCCACCAGGGAGGGCCCTGAAAGTTTAGATTTTATTCAATTCATCTTTTTGTTCTATTGATTACTACATATGAGTGAAATAATACGGTGTTTTGCTTTTTTTGTTAAGTATATTTCCCTCTGCTCACCATATTATTGTGTATAGTAGGAATTCATCTTTTATATAGTTGCATGGTATTTCACTTGTATATCTTCCACACCATATTTATCCTTTCATCTGTTGATGGGCATTTAGGTTTTTTTCTAGCTCTTGGCTAGAAAATATATAACTGAATTACATGGACCCTATTTTGTTTTATTTTATTTTTTACTTTTTAGTTTATTTTAGTTTTTTACTTTTTATCCCAGGCTCTCTCTCTCTTATTTATTTTATAACAGTTTATTTTTACATCATTTTGTACATTTTTTTTCCATCTCAATTATAATCCCCATGGGTTTCCCATCACCACGTCACCCGTGTGCCATCACCATAATCCTGAGCACTTCCTCCCCCACCCCCGTTTTTGATCCCATTCCCCACTTCACCCCTGCAAAATGTCTCTGGTATATGGTAGTTCATTATTTTTGTTATTTTCTCGCCTGGTCCTATATACTCCTGCTATGAGTGAAACCATCC
>NW_004567126.1:5637912-5643343 GCF_000260355.1 Condylura cristata | reverse complement strand
GGGCGGGCCAGGAGAGGTCTGCCTCGCCATGTGGTCACCTCCGGGGCAGTCAGGAATCGAACTCATGCGGAAGTGGCTTTAGATTCTCAGTGCTGTGCTTTAACCCACTACGCCACCAGGGAGGGCCTTCTGCCTATTTTTTTAATTGGGTTGTTTGTTTTTTTTATTGTTGAAGTTTATTATTTCTTTTTGTGTTTGTGTATTAACCTTCTGTTGGGTTATTTAATTTAGTGGGATGTATTTGTTTTGACACAAGTTTCATTACTGGGCAGAAAAGTTTTAGTTTGATGTAGCTCAATTTGTTTACTTTTGCTTATGTTTCTCTTGCTTTTGGAGGTGAGTCTCCAGACAAATATCCAAGCTAGTGTCAAGGAACATTATTTCTGCTCATTAATTATTTGAACATAGATATGCAACATATTTTTATATATTTTGTAAACTGTCACTTTATTTGTTCATTCTAAGAGCTTTTTACTAGAATATTGGGAGTTTTCTATATATATTATGACATTTGCAAATAATTAGTTTTACCTCACCCATTGCAATTTGGATACCTTTATACCCTCTTATCTAATTTCTCTTGCTAAGAGCTCCATAAATAAATTGAACAGAAATGGTGAGAGTAGATATCTTTGTTCCTTAGGAAAAGTTTTTAATTTTTTTTTTGCCATTAATTATGACAAGGCTCTGGCCTTGTCATATATTGTCTTCATTGTTTTGAGGTACATTTCTACACCCATTTTGTTGAGGTTTTGTTTTTTTTTTTTTTTTAATCATGAAAGGCTGTTGAATTGGGTCAAATGGTTATTATGTGCCTTTTAAGGTGATAATATAAGTTTGACATTGTTCATTTTAAAAAAAGTTCACAGGACTTAATGGGGCTGATGCTGTCCTTATGTTTATAACGCTTAGAGGTTCCAGAGATATTGCTACTTACATGAATAATTCATGAGTAGTATGTGGTGTTCCAATTGTAGATACCCCTTAAATTCCAGCTAAGAGCCCTTATGCATGCAAAGAAATTAACATGTTTTTAGAAACTGGAAAACAATGATACCCAGTGAGTATCAACTTCTTAAGCATCATATCATTACAGTTCTCTGCTGTTTGATTAGAATGGATGTACATGGCTTGTGTGGGTCATCATTTGATGGATATTTGTAAAACTGAAAGGTATTCTAGAAGGAATTTGAAAATAATATAGTGTGCTGGAAATACTTTCCTTCTTTTGTAGGCAGATGTTGCCAGTATCCCTTTCTTACATCCTTTCACTTGTTTCCTTTCCGAAGTCTAAATTTCCATTAGATAATGAGACAAGTGACTAAGAAATGCAACATGGTAAAAAATTTGATTAGAAAGTGAACAAGTTCTGATGTATTTTGTTAGAGATCTTTGAAAATGCCCTCTACCACAGTTCACATTGTGATAGCTATTTTTGATTAGTTTTTAGTGCAGGCAATTCAGAAGAGAATTTTGAACAGCCCAGGCTTTCACCAACTCTGGTCTTTTTTAACTCCTAAGAATACAAGGCATTAGTCACATTATTTTCTTAATTTTACCCACTTGGGGACTGTGTGGGAATGTTCCCATATCAACAAGCCACTTAAAATGAGTGGCATCCGTTTAGAGTTTACAAAGCACATTTAAAACACACATACTACTTTGGTTCACCCAGGAAATAACTGAAGTAGTTTTGGGCAAGGGTTATTAGCTGGTTCAAGTTTAGGTTGAGGAAACTGAAGCAGTTTCCCAAAGTGAAGAAGCTAATTCTCTCTTAAACTTTAGTGCCGGATTCATCTGATCTTACAGCTCTTCCCACCCTGACATGTCTCTCATCATGTTCACGAATAGTTCCTTCCTCAACATTCAGTGTACAGACCTGGTCAGCTTAGAACTCCCCATTTCACTTTCTATATGTTCTATACTTTGTATGTTGCTGTGGGGTGGCTGGTAGCAATTTCCTGTTGGGTTCTGACTTGCTCTCACCAGTTCAGTTCTTGATTGTGCTGACTCCACATGCTATAGACCTATGTCAGAAATGACAAAGGACTCTGTTCTCATCAGGGTTCTGCCTCAAGGCTGACTTTGCTTACTTGTTCACTGTCATGTTTGTGACCCTTAGGCTCTCATGAGGCAGTCCTGGCCAGAGTGACAAAGCCACTATTAATGGCAACAGCTTAGTTAATGTAGCAGAGTCTGGGAGAGCAACAGTTACTTGTTTGATTTCTGAGTGTGAGGAAGTCATTATTATCACAGACACACACAGTCATTATTATTCACAGTAAGGTGTGTATTGGCCTATGTAGATTGTGTATATGGCGTACCCATCCGTATACCTTGGGGTAGTGGCATATGGATTAGACAGAATGAGGAAGCAGTAAAATAGCAATGGAGTGATTAGGTTAAAAATGTGCTCAGCAAGAGTTAAATGGAAAGATAAACCACTGAAGACTTCATGTCATGCAGCATTAGTGCCTGCGTGTTTATTTTTTTTCTTTTCCGGATGATGGGATTATTCTGCATACCCAGCTTGGGAAAGCAGTGCATCACAAACACCCATGACTTGGCAGTGATCACCTGCCAAACACCTGCCTAGTAAATGTGGTTCCATACCCATTTGAATCATCAAACTGTCATCAACATGAGATCTGATTTTATTCAAACCCTTGTTGAGTTTTCTTCTGCCAAGAGAGGTTGAGGTAGAGGGCTGGACAGGATACATCCTGGGTTGTATTTTGTTTACTGGATGTTTTGGCATCAGAGACTTTTAAACTTCATGGACTCGTTGTCAGTGTCCTGAAATAATCATTCTCCCAGGCATTGACTGATTAAATAAAATTCCCAAGGCACTGGGGTTGGTATTTGAATGACAGTTTATGTATTTACAATGGGCTGAAACTGTGAAATGAGGCTGATCATTCTGAGTCAGCACATTTCTTGCCTGTTCATTGGCACCAAGTTATAGCGTACTGCAAACCACTGAGTGGTGAAGCAAAATGAATGTTATGCCAAATCCTTCAATCCAGTTTAAGGAAGTATAAGACTGTAGAGACCTACTCAGTGAGACCTGATGATCTGTTCATAAGACTTAGGAACAATCTTTCTCTGTGTTTAATTAAGACGCCCTCCTTGCCCAGACGCTAGTTCTAGAGCATCATAAACTGTGCCTGCTCTCCTCTCCCATGTCCTCCTCACCCGTTCTCCCCATAACTGATTCATCTTCTTTATCGCTATGGCTTCATTATTCAGTGGTCCACTTTGCCTGAAGCTGCATGCTGGCTGATGACTGGACATAATTCTCTGCCACCCTTTTATAAATTATTATTTAAGCTGGTACAAGTAAGGGGTGACAAAACATCTGCCCGTTTTATGTATTAACTGTCAAACAGAAGTATTATTTCTCTTATTTCCAGTGCTTTTTGGGAAGCACCGTGCTGCCGCTCCCTAGTGCTGGAGACAATAAGGATCTCTGTGGAAAGAGCTCATATGGAGCTGGAAATGATTTCTTGACACGAACGCCATTGCCATCCAGTAGGGTGCTCATGGTTTGAAATGATACTAATTAGCTTTGCAGCATTAATTGGCATCTCTGGGTTGTGAGGTATGCCTGACAACAGTCTTCCATGTTAGATATGGTCAGTTTAGCTCAATTAAACAGCGTTTAACTCTTTTGACTGTTTCCTCATGGAGAGGTTTCTGCATACAGTCATCATAGAACTTGTCTGATACTTTTAGTTTCATTTCAGCTTGACCTTAAAACCACCCTGAGAAATAGTGATGCTAAGAATGTTCTTATTTTATAAAAAAAGAAACAGATTCAGAAATATAAATTTGATCTGGAAAATCACACAGTGTAGCTAAGGTGTAATTCCTTGGGACATTAACCTTCTTTGCCTTGGTGAAGATAAAACATGCATTTCATTTTAGAAGGGCAAATGAACAGCTTGGTTTATGGAAACAGAGGAAACACTGAGGTAGACTCAGACACACTACATAAGTGACTCCAGGCAAAATTTTCAATTTTCACATTTGTAAAATTGGCCTAATACTTCTTTTCATGTAGGATTTCCGTGAGGATTAAATGAGTTGTTGCGTGTAACATGTAGAACCCATTGCTTTATGATTAACCAGTGTTCAATCTGTGGTTGATTGCTAATACACTGTTCAGTCCAGAAACTCACTCTTATTTCTCTCTGTAGATGGAGTCAGTCTTGAGCACTCAAAGAGTTTGTGTTTGGTTTGAGGGTTCAAGGACTGGAGCCATGTCACCTCAAAGGTTTGCTGTACTGCACAATTCATTCCTTAGACGATGTCTACTGGTCTTCTGGTCAATTATTATTATTGATAATTAAATTGTTCAAGATGGAAGCCAGCGCAGTGTTTTTCCAGTAAGTTTAGTGATCATATTGGAACGGCATAAAGAACAATAGAAGTATTGATGCATCAGGGAAGCAATTTTACAACATCACCTCACATTCCCTAAAGAAAAACCAAAGGAAGTAAGGAATTTCATTTACATACTTGGCAGAATTTCTTGACAGTCATTGAGGTGAAATGGGTTAGCAATGAAGGCAGCAATTTGTGGGAGAAGCAGTTCAGGGGATCCAAGTGCTTGACTTGTCAGTGGCTCTCTCCAGCCATGTAGCAAAACACTGACCTCCTGCCTCCTGGAATCTTTTTTTTTTTTTTTTTCATCTTTAAAATGTGGATAATTATATCTGAGACTCATGAGGTTGTTGTGTCTAATGAGTGAAGGGAAAGAAAGTGACTTGTAAACTGTGAAGTGTTAAACACACTGAAGATAGTGTTCATTGGCACCTGGGGTTTGTTGAAAAGATTGGAAATTCTGGGATGACTGAAATGTGCTCATTCCTGAAAGTGCAAGGAGGGTGATATACATAACCCTTTGCATCAATTTCAGTTCAAGGAACAATCATTTTCAGTTTAAGTTAGTATTGATGGCATTAGGTCTCCAGTCAAACTGAAATCCCATGACTATTTTTGGAAAGGAATTAAAATAAAATAACAAAAGGGGAAGTATTCAGAGAGCAAACTTGCTTTGTAAAGGAAGACTTATATTACTTATGTGTTAAGCAATTTCAGCTACAATTAATAATTATAACAGTGACTGTGTTTTGCTAGTTAGAACCTATTTCTAAAAAATTCAAGGCCATTACTTTGAATTCCTTTGTGGATCAACAAGCATCATGTCAGCCTTCATCCTGGTTTCTCATGAAGTCACTCAGTTGTATTGTGGTGTTCAAAAGAGTGGATGGAGCTGGTCAGATCTGCAACTGGTGTGGGTAGAAAAACTGTATAATGCAACTCTGGCTTTTAATTGTTCTTTTTTTTTTTTTTTAAAGATTTATTTATTTATTCATACAGAACTGGGGTACAGGCCAGAGGCTCAGGGGCGGTGAGAGGCTTCACC
>NW_004567126.1:5595588-5637792 GCF_000260355.1 Condylura cristata | reverse complement strand
GAATCGAACTCATGCGGAAGTGGCTTCAGATTCTCAGTGCTGTGCTTTAACCCGCTGCGCCACCAGGGAGGGCCTGTTTTTTTTTTTTTTAACCAACTACTGGTTTCTAATTTTCCTGGTTTAATTACCAGTGTCTTTGGACCCTATTATAAGTGCCTAACTTGGCAATTTTTTACTACAAAATGACTCTGAATACTAAGAATTTTTTACAAGAATTTTTCAGTTGGGAAAATGGAGGCATTTCCTTCCCCCTCACCCCCAAGGTTTCTTACTCTCAGGTGAAGAGATTTTAGCTAATTTTATAAAAAGGTCAGTAGAACAACAGCTGGGCTTGAAATACAGAGGTCCTGACTCAGAGTGCTATATTTAAGTGCAGTCTATTTTTTGGGGGTGGGGAGGGGTTGGGGAGTAGAGTGGTTAATATGTGGTAAGTTCTGTCTGAGACTGGGAAACTGGTTGTTACATCTGGATATTTAGCAAGATGGATGATGACTACAATTACAACTGTTTCAGAAGTAGTTAAGCAGGTTGTTTGAAGTCACTTACCAATCATATAATTTGAGCTATTGGTATCTGCTGGCCTGTCTATTACTATGTTATCTAACATCATAATTGTAACCACTTTAAGCGATAGAATTTAGCATGTCATGTCCCTGGTAAGCAAAATGCTATTTTTTCTTTTTTAAATGTAGTGATAGTTGAGGTCTTTGTTTTATGCTTTGTAGGATAATGAGGAAGCTACTTTCTGCCCCTTGCCCACGCCCCAATTGTTTTCTACTGACAAACCTATTTACCAAAAATCCAAATTACATTCATAATGTAGGGAAGCCTATCCCGCTTCTGTAGCAAGGACTGAGACTCCAGCTTTTGAGGAAATGGAGTAAGGATCCTGCCTGAACTCTGAGGTTAGGGGATAAAGAGATTGGACATTTTGATGAGGGAAGGAGAGAGAATTTGTAACAAATGGTTTCTGGAGACCTGTTTTGGGAGTTCAGAAAATGATGGTGGTTGGATTTAACTTGTGAAAATGCAGCTTAAATGCACTCAGTGCCCAGAGGGTAGGGCAGATGTGAACTAGAGGAAAAGACGATGCACTTGTCAAGTGTGTCTAAGACAAGATTTAATTCATGGTTCTGTCTGTGATCCTTTTTTATACAGTTTTAAAAAAGATTAAGTGTGTTGTCAAGAAGCAAACAATTTGAATCCATGTGATTGTTTACTTTTTTACTGATGTTAAAAGTAGGCATTCTTTTTTTTTTTTTTTTAAAGATTTATTTATTTATGCATACAGAACTGGGGTACAGCCAGAGGCTCAGGGGCGGTGAGAAGCGTCACCAGAGACAGAGTGGGGAGCAGAACAGGCAGATCAACGAAGCACACTGCTGAGGGGAGCAGTGGGCGGGTCAGGAGAGGTCTGCCACGCCATGTGGTCACCTCCGGGGCAGGCGGGGATCGAACTCATGCAGAAGCGGCTTTTAGATTCTCAGTGCTGTGCTTTAACCCGTTGCGCCACCAGGGAGGGCCAAAAGTAGGCATTCTTAATTGATGGTTTCTCTAGGGGAGGAGACTCGGAAAATTCTTCTGCTTTCTAATTTAGTTCTTTTTTTTTTCATTTAACTGGGGGGAATACCAGTAGTTGAACTATTTTACTGGATTGGTGCAAGGTTCATTTCTGCTGTGTTTAAAAATGGGGAAGGGTGGGCTCTCCCTGGTGAGCAGCAGGTTAAAGAACCACACTATGAAGCTCACCAAAGCCACTGCAGCATGAGTTCGATCCCTGGCCAGGGAGCTGACCCACATGGTGTGGCAGACCTCCCCTGATCCACCTGCTACTCACCTCAGCAGTATATTTCAGTAGATCTGCCTGTTCTGTTCTCCACTCTGTCTCTGGTGAATCCTCTCACCAAACACATCTCTGACCTGTACCCCAGTTCTGTAAGCATGAATAAATAAATCTTTTAAAAAAATGGGGAAGGTGTGATTATGTGTACTTGTAGATTGGGGATTTGTGTGTGGGTTCCATATTAGATCACCTGAGTCTCCACCCTTATTACCTGGGTGATAGCTTAAGGGCAACTTAAACATTCTTTCTCTCCATTTCTTCATTTGTAAAATAATCATACCACTCTCACATTGTTGATATGAAGAACAGGAGTTAATGTATGCCATGGGCTTGGAGCAGCTTTCCCATAGAGGAAGTACAGCAGTCACAGGAGATCTGGTGTTGTGATGTACATGTTAGTGTCAGTATGTAGACCGAGGGGTACGCCAGGACCCTCAAACTTATATGCCTAAAGGGTCTGGCGTTAGTGCTCACAAAGACAAACATATTCTTGGTATCAAAGAACTTTAACAGAATTAGTGTGCATAGAGAGGAAAGAGTAATAGTTTCCCATTATAACACCCAAAATTAGGCATTCCCTTGTGGATAAATGCTCAGCAAAACAAGGTTGGCCTGAAGTGGGGCGGCAACCCAAAACCTTTGCCACAATTCTAAGGCGCCTTCTGGTGGGAACCATAGGAAGGGAATAGAGGGTCAGGCAAGTCTGGGACTAAAGGAGCAAAATCAAGTGCAAATCAAGGTAATGGCTCTCACGCCATGGCTCATCACGTATTTTTGTCAATTCTCTCTACTTGTCTCTCTCCATGTTTCCTCCAAACCCCTAATGCCCTGGTGAGGTGAAACAAGAGGGCTCTTCTTCTCTACATGTCTCCCCTAGCTATACCTGGATGCTAAGCCCCACCCCTAGTTCAGGGGCTAGACCATGGCTGCTGCATGTAAGTTGGGGTGAGAACATGGCACCTCCCCTTTCATGGATCTGCTTCTGTTATAGCAGCATCAAGGGAATGCAGAAATAGGTACAGGGAGTAAGTTACTTGAAAATTGAAAAATATTCATAATTTATGATTCAAGCAATATAGTTCTTGTTTATCTAACAAATTTATATGATCATAAGCCATTAGTGACCGTTTATAAATGGAACTAGATTGCATTTAGCAGTTATGTGTGAACATTTCTCAGAAGTTTACTACTTTTGTTATTTGAATAAAGACTTTACTCTCATTAGTATTTATTTGGGTAAAGTTTATAGAGTATTGTTCTGAATCATCATATTTACAACATAAATGAAAAGAGTTCAGTCCTGACTACACGTCAGAAGCAACTGAGTCCCTCAGACTAACTGAATTGGAAAATTTTGGAGTGGTTCTCAGGTATTTTTATTTCATTTATTTCTTTTAAAAATATTCATTTATGCATACAAGAACTGGAACACAGGCCAGAGGTGTGGGGGACTGAGAGGATTCACCAGAGATAGAGTGGAAAACAGAACAGGTGTATCTATTGAAATACACTGCTGAGGGGAACAGTAGGTGAGACAGGAGAGGTTGCTGTGCCATGTGGGCAGCTGCTGGCTGGGATCAAACTTGTGCTGCAGTGGCTTCACAGTGCTGCAGTTTAACCCCTTGTACTACCAGGGAGGCCTCAGGATTAGTATTTTTAAATTTTTTTTAAAAGCTAGAGTTGATTTTAATGATTTGAAAACCATTGGAACATCAATAAATGTAGACATATGTCTACATCTCCTAGTTTATGACATTGTTAGATTTTTCATATTTAAGTAAAGTGATATGGGTAATTATGGGTGTTTTAAAATTTTATTATAATAGTTTTTTTAATAATATAGTTTATTTTTACATTATAAAATAATCCATCTCAGTTGTAATCCCCATGGACTTCCCTTCACCAGTTCACCAGTGCACCATCACCACAGTCCTATGCACTCCCCTCACCCCCTATTTTTGATCCCATTTTCCACTCCACCCCCGTAAAATGTCTCTGGTATATAGTTGTTCATTATTATTTTTTCCCTCCTGGTCCTTTATGCTCCTGCTATGAGTGAAACCATCTGGTATTTTTCTTTTTTTTTTTTTTCTGATTTATTTCACTAAGTATGATCTATGTTTTTTTTTTTTTTTTAAAGCAGGTGCATTGTCTCTTCTGTAGCTTATTCAACATGCATTACAAAGCAGAAATGAGTTGGTTTTTATCTGTAATTTTTTTTTTGTTTTTGGCAGATGAAGTATTGTATATGTCAAAAAAGAATCTGAATTTTCATTATGTTAAAGATGAGAGGAACTCTCAGGCATCTAGTAGAAAAGGACACACAGTAAGTCAGGGCTGGCTTGCTGTGACTGCCTCGCTAACTAGCTGTGTGAGCTTATTATACTGACTTAACCAGGATGAGCCTCAACTTCCTCTTCTGAAATTGAGATGAGCACGTACTATATACTGTGATCACGGTTTCACGCCATGCTCATGTATGCACAGACACACACACTCACACTCGCAGCTTGACTCTGCCTCCTGCCTGATCCCCACACCATCTGGTGGATATCCAGAGCAGGGGCTGTGTGGGAGCCTCCTGCAGGGCCAGCTGCTGGGAACTGCTCCCTCCCGTTCCTCAGGGATCATTCTCTGGCTCTGCTGGGACTGTTTCATGGCTGGCTCTTCAGATCCCATGACCTTTCCTGAGCATAACATTTAGTGCACTACCTCCCGCCAAGTAGCCAAGCTCCTAGTGAGACTGGAGGTGAAGGTGGCTTCTTGTCACATGATGGAAGTTTTGGGGTGTTTTCTATTTGAGCCCAGATAGTGTAGTGTATTTGTGGGGCACAAATGGCTGCTTTCACTTCCAGCTGCCTTTCTAGCCACTGCTTCTTTGTGTTGAGGGGAGGAGGATGGCAATAAGACTCCACTCCTGTGACTTCATTTGGGAGAAGCAGAGAAAAATTAAAGACGTTTGACTTTTTTTTTTTTTTTTTTCCCATGAGAGAAACTTGGGTTCTGTCTCCTTTCACATCCTAGTGGGTCCTGTCCTATAGTATATGGCTCTAAAATTATTAGGCCACCCAGCTCTCCTGCTGCCTTGGGAAGGAAGTTCATGGACTATCTCATATCTCATATTACAAACTCTCGGGTTGTAATTCTAGCTGTGTTCTTCTATGTCCTTTCAAACTGCAGGCCTGACTTAAGGTCTGTCCTCATTTTCAGTTGTGAGACTTCTCCTTTGTTACCATCTCCCTGGACTGAAATGAAGGGCTCATTGGCAGTGTTTACAAATTCAGCTGCCTTGTCCCTACGGTCCCCCTGTGTATTGGACTTGGCATTGTCTTTGCATTTTTAGCAGCAGCATGGTAGCTCTGTTGATGTTTTAGGAGAATTGTGAACTTGTGTGGTGATCAGGTGTTCCTCCACTAGATCACACACCTTGTGACGATGGGAACCATGTTTTCCAGCAGACTGTAGTTATAATTTTTTTAAAAAGCTTTATTTTTATTTTTATTTATTTTTATTTATGCATACAGCACTGGGGTGCAGGCCAGAGAGGTGCAGGGCGGTGAGAGGATTCACCATAGATGGTGGGAGAGCAGCATAGGCAGATTGACAAAGTACACTGCTGAGGGGAGCAGTGGGTGAGACAGGAGAGGTCTGCTGCGCCATTTGTGGGTCACAGGGCCAGGGATTGAACTTGCACTGAAGCGGCTGTGGCTTGCTTGCAGTGGTGTGCTTGAACCCATTGTTCCAGCAGGGAGGGACTCGTAACATTACCGATTACGCACCTACTATGCACTATTGTCTTTGCTTTAATTATGTCAGTCATTTCATAAATATATTGCACACATAGGAATCTTCTTTCAGAGAGTTTAAATAAATTGCCCAGGGCCATCTAGTGAAACACAGAGCTGGATTTGGAACTGAGTTTGACTTTACATCTTCTCTCCTAAATCATTTTTCTAACCTCTCAGAGCCAAGGACAGACACACATAAGAACTGGTGTCTTGACGTATGGAAGTTTGGGTGGAACTGTGGGATAGGGTACAGTTTGGAGTTACAACTTGTAACTCCAAAGGAGGTCAGGACCTTGTGTCTTCAAAGTCCTTTCCTTTCTCACTGACTGACACTGACTTCACGTGTCCACGTTAGTGGACACCTGGCAGAGGACCCTGAAATCCCTATGGCAGGCACCACCCCAGGGAAGGCTTTGCCTCCAGGACATCCTCATTTCATTCTTTTATTCAGGTCAGGGAGACTTTGAGATGATCTAATGAAGCCCCTTGCAGATAAAGACATGGGTTGAGCAGTCACATATGTCCTGAAGAAGATTGGAGTGAATTCAGGCTGAGGAGCAGGTAGATGGTGACATCAGCCCCCACTGTCAGTTACAGAGCTGCTGTCAGCCTTGGTCTCTGTAGGGGAGGCACCAGAGGGTGCCTGCTCATTTTGGGTGGGAGCATTAGGAAGTATATTTGTTTTATCAAGTTGAAACTTTGTTGAATGTGTCCAGAGAATATTTTCCCTTTCATGTATTTAGAAATCATAAATTTATCTCCTGCTGGGGGAGTAAAAGTAAATTGCTTCACAAAGAAAACAGCTCTTTAAAAGGCTTGACATCTTTCACAAACATGTGCTTTTTAATGACTGGGAAATTCCTAGTAGAGGGAAAAAACTGTCCTTTTGTACAAATGAGGTCATTCTGGCTCTGAGTATGCTGGTGCCTGCGTGCTGCTCCTTGTTTTGTGACCAGAGGTTATTGGCAGGATAATCCCACTGTGGATATTCACTGCTTTTAGGGCATGTTGCCAAAGAGAAAGTTATCTTAGCTGAGAAACTGCCAAGCCAATGCAAGAGGTCCATTCCTCATGGGGCCTGATCTGGTGACTGATAATGGCTGAGTTTAGGTTGGCTGTGGTTGAGTTTTTGAAGTAGGGTGTCCCACAGCACCCCAACTGCTGTATCTACTTTGCCTTCGTTTGTTTCTCAACAGCTCCATTGCTTCTTCATTAAGGAATGATTTTTCTCCCCAGCCTTCATTCTGCATTCTCTGCTTTGATTCTCTCCTATGAACAGAAGCATCTGTGCCACTTTGAGGCTTCACATTCATCTTTTCAACCTGGTGTAGTGGAAAGCAACTGTTAAGAGAACTTGCTATGTTTTCTCCCTTTGAACAGTTGGAGTCTGATTCCTCCTAAAATTAATTTTCGAATAGATTAGCTATACAAAAGACTATCTCTGAGGTCTTAGATTTGCTCAGTGAAAGGGTTCTCCTATAGGTATTAGTGGATGCTCAGAGAAGCTCATTTTCCTGTATCTTTACAGCAATCACTTCCATGGAAACTTGGGAGAGAGCTAAGCATGGAGATGGTTACCTCGATCCTGGAAGTTTTCACAAAGAGGTTAACTTGGACGCAGTTCAGGAGCTCTGAGGATGACCTCTGAAAGCCTTTAAGTGATACATTTTAACAGTCATGTTGAGGAGTTAGGGATGGGAAGTAAAGTGAGTTCTTGCGTGTTATAGGTACCTGCACTTCAGCAGATTGCGTTTTTAGACTTGTCTGGTTCATCAGTCCAACCTATGCTGCCTCACATCTTGAAGAGTCTATGCTGGAGTCATTAAATTTCCTCAATTCATCCATATCTATAATGCATCAATATCTTGATAAATTTGTGTAGCTTTTGACCAACTATAGGTTTTTATTATTTAAAAATTCATTTTCCTGATGCTGAGAATTTGGTGGTGAACATAATTTAGTTAAGAAAATCTATGCATCCTGGCATTGTTTGCATCGATTTCATTGCTCCTTAGATCTGAAACTTCCAGTTTCAGGCTCTTTTGCCTAAATATGTGTAAGAATAATTTATTAAGGCACTATTTTTGGCCAACATGAATAGAAATGGTTATAAAATCTGGTTATGTGCTACTTAGGTATTTGCTGTAGACTCCATTTCTTGTCCAAAGTACTTATTCCACTTCGTAAAATCTCAGAGACACTTGCTAGAAATCTCTCAGGCTTCGGGGGAAGTGAGGCTTGACGAGGGGGACACGTCCATGTTCATTCAGTGCTTCCCCCTGCCCCTGCCCCAAAACCCTAGGTTTATCAGCCACAGCTCTGAATATTTTAGTGAACAAAATAGCTGGTACAAAAGAACTGGAAAAAATATGGCTAGGAAATGCTAGCATACTTGAAATTGGGAAATTCTGGGTAACTGCTGAGTGCCTCTTCTTAATTCCTGTGGGGAAGACATAATGCAAAAATACATGATGGATTGATATTGTAAAACAAAATGCCTATGAGTTAAACCAGAAGTTATATATCTGCCTGTGACGTTCTCAATGGGTTTAGCACTGACTTGCTGATGACATATTTTTTTATTATTATTATTCTATAGCCTCAGATGATACAGCAAACTCTCAAGAGGACATTGCAGTATTATGAACCCCAAGTTATTGGGTAAGTAAAAGTGGTTTTTGGTTATGACTGGGGGCAAATTAATGATAATTTCTCAAACATTGCTGTTGAGCATATGGGTTTCTGCAGCCAGGGCAGAAACCCTTCATATAGGTTCTGCTGTTGGTCTGACATATTTGGGCTGTTTTCCTTTGGATTATTTGTGTTTAATTCTTCTAAATGAAATTCCCTTTTGTCTTGCTTTTCTCTTTTCTCTTTTTTGTCTTCTTGCCCTCTTACTCTCATCTACTGCAACTCATAGTTTTGCCTTAGTAATATGCTGAGACTTATTGGTTTTAACCAAGAGACTTTATATGGGATTTTAGAACACCTCAGGGAAGTTAACTCAGAATTATGGTAAGTTTGACAGGTGAACTAGCTATTTCTTTGTCTAGCACCACATGTGACATACTTCCCTTTATTATCTCCCTTTTCTTGATGGTTGTGATGAGGGATATAAAGTGAGTTAACTTGGGGTCAATCAAATTTAAGACTTTAGCAGCATGGAACACATAATAACTTTTCTCTTTTGTAATGGCTGCTGGTGATATTAATAAGATAATTAAAGATTGGGTTTATATGTGACAATTTCAATAAACGTATTTTGTAAACAGAAAGCTACAGCTGAATGTGGGTATGTACCTTGATTGGCTCTGGCAGAAACAGTTGGCCAATACAGAAATTGAAATTTCCTCTTTGCTGCATTGTAAATATTTAAATGAAATCCAAGAGGCAATGAGTATTTTTAATCTAGTTTATGGCTGTTTTCCATGTGCTTTAATGATCTATTTCTATAATATTTTAAGAACTTTTGTACCTCTTGAAATGATGTTGGAATCATTTAACATTTGTGGATGATAATCGTTGATTTGGGGATCAGAAATGTGTGTTGTTCCCCCCCCACAGTACAGAAGAGAGGAAAATCTAGTGGAAAAAATTCAATACCTAGTACAATGCCATATACTTTTAAGTGCTTGATGATTATGTTAATTGTCATTTCAAATGGAATGGCTTTGAAACTTTGTCATATCACTCCTCAAGAGTGCAGTACTGGCCCTCCCTGGTGGTGCAGCAGGTTAAAGCACTGCACTAAGAAGCTTAAGCCACTTCCGCATGAGTTCGATCCCCACCTCCCCTGGAGGAGATCCACATGGCGCGGCAGACCTCTCCTGATCTGCCCGCTGCTCCCCTCAGCAGTGTACTTCGTCGATCTGCCTGTTCTGCTCCCCCCTCTGTCCTTGGTGAATTCTCTTACCCTCCACATCTCTGGTCTGTACCCCAGTTCTGTATGAATAAATAAATAAATCTTAAAAAAAAAAAGTACAGTACTGAAAAAACATATTATTTAAACTCATGAGATGGTTTTTAGTTTGAGGACATTAGTGAGTTTAAGTGGTTTATCCTAATGGAGATGAAGAATGTCAAATTAATCCCTCTCCACATATTTTAAAATAGAACTTAATCAGTCACATTGTGTTTGCTTTAAAGTGTGATGTTTGGATTAAGTCAGTCATTATACTTAGAATAGTTCCTGGCATGTGATGCCCACAGCATACTTCTTTACTCTAAGGTTTATTGTTATCATCATTCTTAATGATCATCTCAGTAATCAAATACAGAGAATATCTTTGAATTATGAATGCTTTCACAGTTTTGAAAACAAATAATCGATGAACTGATTGCATTTATGAATGAAACTGTTCCTGCAGAACAAATTGGAGTAGGAATCTTATAAATGTGCTCTAAATAGATAACTAAATTTTATTGCATAGTCAGCAGAAAATTCTTTTCTCCACAAGTACAATGGAGGTCTCTTTTACCTAAAACCTGCCTGAACTCTCCTCTTCTCTCTATCTATATGGTCTTTGTTCACTGTTACATGATCATTTCCTAGTTCTGTTTATTGCAGGCATAAGATTAAAAAAAAATCAGACAGTCTTCCCTGGTGGTGCAACGGGTTAGGATGCAGCATTGCAAGCTCGCTGTAGCCACTTCAGTGCAAGTTCGATCCCTGCCTTGGAGGTGATCCACATGGCACAGCAGACCTCTTCTGGCTCACCCACTGCTCCCCTCAGCAGTGTACTTCATTGATCTGCCTGTTCTGCTCCCCACTCTGTCTCTGGTGAATCCTTTCACGGCTCCTGTACCTCTGGCTTGTACTCCAATTCTGTATGCACAAATAAGTAAATAAATGTTAACAAAAAAAAAAAAAGCAGACAGGGAATAGGTTTCCAAAATCGAGATGTCTTAATGTCTGGGTCTAAGTAGACCTGATAGTGTCATTTTGCTCAGGTGTTGGGGCTGACTTCTGAAGACTCAAAATACTTTTGTCACTGTCTTTATCCTCATCCTGACAAGGTTAAAGGGGTCATGTTGGCAGCAAACATGTGAGTTTGTCTTGTCTGTCCTTCTGTTGTGGTTTTTCTGTCCAACTCCCTCTTTCTGCTTTTATTTCTTTTTTTTCAGTACTGAAAAAGGAGTGCATCTGTTATCACTAACACATGATTTAAGATGTGTTCACACCTATGTGTTATGCCTCTTAAGAGCACACAATTTAAGACATTTTATCTCTAACTGTGAAGAGGAATGTGTTTCTTATAGTTAATGAGGTTTCACACGATTGAGAATACTTGCTACCAAGGATTACTTTACATATTCCTGGGGAGGTGGGGGGGGGAGATGCTTTTCCACATTTCTGAAATTAACTTTGCCCAAGGCTGGTCTTGAGGTAGTTTTAACTTTTAGTTGTCTTAGGGTGGGCTGATGAGTCAGGTTGCATAATGGAGAGTATGCACTAACTCCTCTCTTCATTTCCCATTTCAGCTTCTACCCACTGATCTTCTCATTCTCCCTTCTTTAAAAGTCTTCCTTAGAACTGCTTTATTTGATTTCCAGAGTTATGTAGTTATGCCCCCTGATGAATTCTATGGGCAGTGGCCCACAGGCATTCTGAGGTTGTTTCGTTTTGAAGACCTGGATCAGAAAGCAGTGTGTGAGGGTCACCCATGTGGAGGATTGGGACTGAGCAGCTGATGGAGCCTCTTGCCTCAGCTGTGAGATGGCCTCTATGTCTCAGCAATGTCATCTTTAAACATTTATTCTGCTCCTTAATGCTTCCATCCACTTGTTCACTTATTTATTCATAGAGATCATTCAGGTTAGGGAAATGAATGCTGCAATAATTTATTCATGTCCTGTGATAAATCTCCATGTTCTCCCCACAGCTGGCTGGCCATCTTCTCACACCTAGCCATACCAGTACTGTTCTCTGCTTTCTGCTCCTGACCCTCAACATTGTATCTTTACCACAGCAAAGTGATTAAGACATTCAATCATGCCACTTTTCTCACTTTAAACCAAGAGTCCTCAAAAATTTTATGGGCGGGCATCAGAATTAAATTTAATGTGCATCAGAGCCACCTTTTAAACAGATAATGGGATCAACTCCCCAGGTTTCTGACCAGGTATGTACAGGTGGAGCTCAAAAATGGCAATTTATAGCATGTTCTCACATAACGTGATGTGGTTGGCCCAGGGACTGCATGTTGAAATCCCTGCTTGAAACAACAACAAAAATAACTTACTATGATAAAATCTGAGCTCTTCCTGTGACCTGGCCCCTGCATAGCCTTCTGATCTCACTTTCATCCATGCCCCCTTTAAACACCCTGCTGGCTGCTCAGATTCTGCCATGCCTTAGATTCTCAGCTGTACTTGTCTGGCTTAACCTCGGTGGAACAGACTGCTCCAGTTTCCAGGGGTCTTCTCTCCCCCGATGTTTTTGTATAGATTATGATTTTTATACACTTAGGTCTGTTTAAATGCCAGATCCACCTCTTACCTCAATTTCTAACTCCAGTCATTTTCTATCATTTTTCTTTCTTTTCTTTGATTGAACTTTATTTTCTTACATTGTTGTTGATTTTGTACAATATCTGATTTCTCCTCATGCTTGAAGTCCCCGTAAACCTCCCAATACCATATCACCTGTGAACCATCACCATAGTCCCTTGTATTCCTCCCTCCCCTGTTTTGACCCCTTCTCTCCCCTGGTTTATGCCTTAGACTTGTGGTTTGCTTGCAATTTTTGTCTCTTTCTCTCTTTTTAACCCTTTCTTCTGTTTCCCTGTAGTCCACCAATAAGTGAAACCATCCCCTATTTTTCTTTTTCCTTCTGGCCTTTTTTCACTAGTATAATCTCTTCTAGATTCATCCATGTTGCTGTGAATGGCATGAGTTTATATTTCTTGATTGCTGAGTAGTAGTCCATTGTGTATGTTATATTTCATCTCCATCCAGTCATCTGTTTTGGGGAATTTATGTTGTATATATATCTTGACTATTATAGTGTGCAATAGACATAAGAGTGCAGGTTTCCTTTCACATTAATGTTTTTGTGTCCTCAGAAGAGAGATTCTTAGGGCTAGAATTGCTGAATCATATGGTAGATCGATTTTTAGTGTATTGAGGAACCTCCACACAGCTTTCCATAGTGGTTGGACCAGTTTGCAGTTCTCACCAAATGTTCTATTATTTCTATTCATAATGTTCATCATTAACATTTATTACCTTTTAAATTTTCTTGTTTGGTTATTTTGTTAATGTCAATATTCCTGTGCCTTTATACATGCTTATTAGTTGGGAGGACTATTTTTGTGGGGGATGGGGGAGAGAGCCTGAATAAATTGATAAATAGCACCCTGCAGATATAAACACAGTTATGTATATCATGGTTTAAAGAGTAAATTTTGTTTGAAGGGTATAAAATGAGAAGTAAAAAAATCTCCAGTGTTCATTACATTTCTAAATCTAGAGTTCTACTATCCAGCACCATTTTCTTTAGAACATAAATTTTACTGACTTTTTTGGCCTAGGTTTCCATTTGTTCTTAATTCCTGCCACTGTGTGTCAGATTGGCTTCATGGTGAATTTTGATTACTGTATAAAGACTGCATGTACATGCTGACTTGGATGGTGCCTAATTCATATGGCACAGCTTCTTCCTTCTACTCTGTTTGAAAAAAGAGTCAAACAGAGTGTATATCTGTTTGACTTTCTTTAATTCAAACTCCAAGGAATGGACCAGATTTGGGGGCAGTATAGGGTAGAAAGAATAATGAGAAACAAAAGTGGAAAGTAGGAGTTACCATAGGAATTAAAAGGAACATAGGGTGGAGGAAAATCTGGTTTATGATAACTTTTTTTTTTTCTGATGTAATTGTTGTCATTATCTCTGAGTGTTGTGTGGCTCAGAGCAATGACTCAGAAAACACACTTTGGGCGTAGACATAACATATTAGTAGACTTTAGACATAACGTATTAGTAGACTTGAAGTCAGGGTCTGCTTTTCTATGTCCTAGGGCAGATGAGCTAACCTTTCTGAAGCTCAATTTTCTTATTTTTTAAGTGGAAATAATATCAGGGTTAGGGTAAAGTTTAAATGAAATATTGAGAATAATAGATGTTAAGTCAGTATTTATATAAAGTAATTGTACAGCAGCTGGTTCACAAAGGTAATCAGTTAGTTGAATTATTTGCTATTAATGCCTGACTCTTTTCTACTTTTGACAAATCAGTTTTACTCCTGAGCCTTTGAAAGTTTGGAATCAATTATTTCACATTGAATCCCTGCTCATGTTCTAGGTATAGCTTTCTTCCTGCAAAGTTCAGATTTTTCTAACCTAAATTTCTACCTCTGGAGTGTTTGTCTATGCAGCATGGCTGATGCTGCTCACTAAAATGGATTATGATGGCAGTGCAGATGAAACAGTGATTTATTTCAAACCAAGATTGGAAAACGCATAATAATCTGTTCTTGTGAGATGTAATGCTCATTCACTCTGCGTTTTCAACACTAAAGTATAAGGAGTTTTATACTTGGAATTAGCCATTCATTTTACATTTTTTTTTTATCCAGAATAAAGCAGCATTGTGCTATAACATGGATAGAACTACTGTCAGCCTCATGTGAGTCTGGGAGATCATTTCCTATAATCATCTAATTTAAATTGTTATTACTCCAATGATCAGTATGGGACCTATGTTTACTTTATACAGCCAACCTTCTGATCTCTTTTAATTTTGACAATTGGAAAAGGATTAAGTTAGAATAATTTCAGTAGAACATTAGAAGTGAAATTAGGAGTCAGTGAACCCTGATTATTCTGGGAAACCACCCTTGGTCAGACTTTGTAGCTATAAATTATTTTATTTAAAATGAGATCTATTTCTTTTTTATATATTTTCTTAGAACAGCTATCTATTTTACTGAATGAAAATAATTTAGATGAAAGCTAACATATATTAATTGCTCCCAATGCACTGGATACTTTATATCAGTTCCTATATATAATCTTGATGCCTGTTTCAAAGGGTCATTGCATTAAACTCCTTTTACAGAGAAAGGTATTGAAGCTGTGAGAGAAAGTATTTGTCAAAGTTCACTGATAAAATGGTAGATCTTCATTTAAAAATAACCCCACAGTTGTCTGTGTGAAGGGCTGTGCTCCCCATTCCACCTCTTCTTGAGTGATCTCTGCATCCCACAGGCTACATAGCACTCTTAGCTGCTTAGGTGCAGTCTGGCCTCAGTGAGCATACAAACATGGAACCATTTCATTTTTTCTCTCCCATCACCTCAGGCATGCTAGGACCAGTTCCTTCTGCTGCTTGCTGTGCAGATGACTGTTTTGCAGATTCCTTTGGTGAGGATGAAGTCTACCTCAGACTTATTCTCATATCCAGTCTCACTCTTAACACCCTCTCTGCCCGAATCCATGTTGGCAGAGAGCCTTGTAGGCAATGCAGAGAAGGTAGATGTAGCTTTTTCCAGGCTGTTGCTTTTGAGTCCTTTTCTCTTCTAATGTAATGTGTCAGGCAGGAAAGAAATAGAAATGCCCAAAGTCTTTTTAAATCCATGGGTGGTTGCAGCAGCTCTGTGCGGTCCATGATGCCTTCAGGTGCGGATACAGGCGATGCTTGGCAGCTTCAGATGTCACCTCTGGCCTGAACACGGCACTCTGTGTTCTTGCTGTGGGACTCTTGCTCCTGGCCAGCAGCCTCCATTTTGGGAAAGCAGCAGGATGGGACAAGTGAACTTGCCTCCCTTTAATCTCCCCAACCCAGAGGAAAAATCATATTTTTTTGCCTTGCCTAACAATGGGGCTGTCACCCCCAATTGGGATGCTTCCCAATTTGATTATTTCTTTTCCCTGTTAATCACTTTTCCACATCCTTCTTTTACTCAGTCAGGCACACAGCCTGGTGGGGAATTCATGGCCTCAGTAGAGACACCCTGAGGAAGAAGACACCCAGCCCCCACTGTCTGTCAGAAGTAGACCCTTCTTTTACTAACCAGGGCTCAGCAGGGAACAACCCTACTCACTTTTCTCACTGGGGAGGAGGGTACAAAAGACAGCAGCACTGTCTTCTGAGGTCAATTGCTCACTCTTCAGTATTTTCTTTTGAAATCTTTTTTCTGTTCCTTTGCTTCTGTAAGATGGCTGTGGGTGACAATGGCCAACTTGTCATTTCTTAAGTTCTAAAGGGGGGTGAGTGTCACCTTAGCTATTCCTGTGGTGCATGGGAGCATTTGACCTCCATCAGTTTCACCTTCCGTCCCTTAACTTGAAGTTAGAGGTCCCTGGCAATGTTCTAGCTAGCACCCTAATACACAGGCCTCACAGGGGCTTGAGGAGTCAGTTCCGTTTTCTGAGGGAGGAAAGTTAGATTAAAAGAGATTAAATTACATGTCCAAAGTCTCACAGATAGAAAATGTGAAGACCATGATTCAAATTCTGTCTGACTCCAAACAGTGTATTTGCTTATTATCCACACATATCCTGCTGTCATTGTGACTGTTCCCTGCTAGAGGCTGAGTGTGTTTATTATCAACACCAGCCAAACACCAGTGCATTGAATTAGCAGCTAATTTTTCTCTTTCTTTCTTTTATAGGCAGCTCCCTTAGGGAAACATTATTACTAGCAAGGATGAAGCATTAACTATACAAAGCTGATCTAGCTGATGTATTTTCTAGTTTTCCTCATTTTTTCACATATAATTTTCTTACTAATGATTCCTCCGTCTCAGGTCCACACTGCTGATGCTGATGTGAATGGTGGGTTATGCTAGAAATCGTGCCTTAAAACTTTGTTTATTTGTAAATGTCATAACACGGGCATAGATGGGTATGCTTGTGTATATGTGTATGATTGCATTTGCAGATGTGTTGAAAATTTCCCCATATGCTAATTTTGTTTTCTTCTTAGTTATAGGGATGCAGAAAAGAATTTCCACAATCTCTCTAACAGATGCTCCTATGCAGACCATGCCAACAAAGAGGAAATTGAAGACGTCTCAGGAATTCTCCAGTGTACTGCTAATGTACTCGGTATATATTAACTATATATTTACATGGTTGTGAGAGAATGAAAGGGGGGAAAGGGGAAGAGTAGAGGTGCAAATGTTTCATTTTCTGTTAGGAGAGGTTTGGAGTCTACGGCAAATTGAGACCAAGTTCTTGTGTTTACATGACTTCAACACTCCCCAAGAGGTCTGAGTAGAAATTGCATTCATGCTATTTATTAGAGATTGAAAAAACATTATAAAAACTACATTCCAGGGAAACTTTCCTAAATATTCTTATGTTAGTAGTATTAGCCTCATATAATCCATATTTTCCTACCTCTTACCCTCAGCTGATATGGTGGGATCTTCCCGTCTTTCCATATCCCATAGTGTATGATTTCTGGTGTTTCTGGTAGGCCCTGGCTGGGCTGTCTGTAGTGCACATGTACTTATAGTGGACTCTGAAACTCAGGGGAAGTGAGGCAGGTCATCTCCTGACGTCTCCACTACCTTCTTGGAGTGGGTTAGGTATCCACTTTGAAAATACAAGAGGGGCTGTTGTTGGGTGCTCCATAAATTGCTAAGGGGTACAGTGATACTGAATCATGTGACCTACAGGTATCGTATGTGACTTGTCTTACTATCTGACATTCTTGGTGTGCAAAAGCTACATTATATTAAGTGCAAAGAGATGCCACAGTGGGAATGTTCTTTGCTCTAATGTCTTATTTAGATATTAGGAGGTTTTAATGAAAAATACACTTTTTGTGTTTTGTTTTTTTTCCCCCTTGGTCTCTTCCTTTTTCATTATGACTCAGACAGGAATTCAGAGAGTGCTGGGGGACAAGGGAGGAGCAAGTCTTTGTGAGCATCTTCATATATAGCATCCTCAGAGTCAAAAGATACATCCCAGGCAAAATGACCTGCTGGGTTTTCTGTCCCTTTAGGATAGCCACTTGCCCAGGGTATAGCTGAGTCCCTTCTACAGATTCCAGGTGACCTCAACCCATGAGTCTACCAGATATCTCAAACAAACATATCTGACTCCTGGAGTACAGTGGCTTTTACATACCAATTGGGACTCTAGCTAACCATTCCCAACATTTTCACTCTAGGTAACTTCTGTAAATGTGGGGTATTATACAAAGAACAAAGGCAGTGTGTTTGGGAGGGGGCAGATTAGTGGAGAATATGGGGCATGAGAACACAGGGCTTTGGTGGTGGGGCACTGCCCAGGAATGGCTGGCAGTTTTCGAGGACTCTCCATTCAGAAACATGTATTTCCTTTGGGCATTGTGCTTTTCAAGGGGTTGAAAGAGATGATCCCACCTCTTAGTCAGATGTATTGGAATCTTGTTGGGTGGGGAGGAGATTTGATATTTATCAAGGTTTGACATTTAGAATAGTTGTTCTTTCTGTATTTAGTTTCTAAATGTTTTACTTGGCCCTCATGTCTCCTTTCCTTATCTCTGGACATTCACTCCGAGGAAGTATAGGGGTGTTCAGATTATGAATTTGAGAAATGCTGCAGGCATCTGAACTGTCACTGCAAATACACATCATTCCCAAAACAAACTTCTAGGTTGGGCAGTTTGAAGTGGTAACTGTGAGGTGATGCTGTTGGCTCAGCACAGCTTAGTTGTGCTTCAGAAGTAGCCATGAGATGCTGACTGAAGTAGTGATTGAAAGACTAGTGAGCAGTACTACCTGATATTATTTGGGAAAGAGTGTTTTAAATTGAGTGTGTGTAACTGAGAAGGTGACTGTTCGACAGGGTTTGGAATTCCATCAATATGCAGTTGTTCTAGAAAAGAAATATTAGGTCTGGTTTTTCCCCTGTATATTTTCTTAAAATATAATAAGCATAGTATAGCAAAATTTAAATTTCTGAAGGTTAAAAAAATAAATACCTGCTCTTTGGTGAGTAGATGCTGCCATAGCTTCATAGCAGGTGATTATGTGTCACAATTAGCTGTTCTCTTTTGAATAATGTCCTCTCAGTTTTTTTGAAATGCAGGCTTTCTAAAGACAAAGATAGTTTCTGATCATAGTCAATGAAAGCTTTAAAGAAAATTACTTATATTTAGTTAATGTTGCTTCCCACACTGTGTTAGGGGTATAGGATCACACCTCTTGAGATGTATGTATCCCACCATCCCTACCACTTAAAGCAGCCACAGTCCACCATTATCAATTGGGCCTCTTCATCCCTATGCTCAGACTAGTGCCCACCTCCCTAACTAACCTCAATTCACAGTCATATTTCAAGGGTTGGTTCTATTTTATTTTTGTCTATTCCTCTGTTTTGGTTCTTTTTATTCCACATGTGTGAAATCATCTGGTACTTACCTTTCTTCTGACTTATTTTGCTTGGAATAATACCAGTTACATGTTGTGATTGGCAGGTTTTTTTTATAGTTGAATAGCATTTCATTGCATATATATGTCACATCTTCTTAACTCATTCATCTGTTGTTGGGTGCTTAGGCTGTTTCCATAGTTGGCTACTGTAAATAGTGCTGCAATGAACATAGGAGTGCAGCTAACCCTTTAAATTTTTGCATTCTTCAGGAGTGGAATTGCTGGGTCATATGGAAGGTATATCTTTAATGTTCTGAGACACCTTCATATTGTTTCCAGTCTAGTGACTGGACCAGTCTACATCCCCACCAGGAGTTCGTAAGGACTCTTTTTAATTTTGCTTCTAGTATTTTTGATAGGGGCCATTCTCACAGGTGTGAAGTAGTATCTCACTGTGGTATCAATTTGTATTTCCATGATTAGAAGTGATGATGAACATTTTTTTCATGTGCCTGTTGCCTATCTGTATGTCTCTTTGGAGGAGTGTCTATTTAGCTCTTCAGTTCTTTTTTGATTGAGTTCTTTCCTTGTTCTTAAGTGAGTGAGTATTTTGTAAGTCTTGGATGTTAACCTCTTGTCAGATGTATGATGTGCATATTTTTTCTCCCGCTCAGTTGGAATTTTATTAGTAGTTTATTTTGCTTTTTAGCTTGATGGAAGCTCATTTGTTTGTTTTTCCTTTTTTGAAGTTGAGTCTGTAGACATTACTGAAGCCAGTCTCATGGAATGTTTGCCTATTTTCTTCTATGTACTTTATGGTGAAAGATTTATTTTTAACTTGTAACACTGAACTATGACTAATCTTGATGTTTAATTTCATCTTTTTTTTTTCAAATTCCATTTTAATTCTCCTGTGTAATCATTTGTAAGGATGCAAGAACCTATCGACTCATTGGACATAAAAATATACAAGAAAGGAACTCCCTGACTCCTTTTAAGGGGGTACTATTGGTCTGAAGAAATAAAGTATCAGCTAGGTTAAGAGGATCCTTCTCAGTGGATGCCAGAATGCCAGAAGACAGTTTACTAATTCTGTGATTTATATTTTTGGTCTTTATCACCATTGAAAAATGTGGTTAGAATATGGTGGATTGCGTTGGGGAATACATAATTCTCTTACTTTTTTTTTTATTGGAACATCAGATTTAGGTAGTAGCTATTTATTTCTTTTTAAAACTTTAATATTTTAACTATATTATCCTTCATTTTTATACAATGTTTGGTTTCCCTGTGAAATTCCACCACCAGTTCCCCCATGCGCCATCACTGTAGTCTCTTGTGCTCTTCCCACCCCTGTCCTGTCCTTCTACCTCCTCCCCTTCACAGAATGTTTCTGATCTTTAGTTGCCTGATGATTTTGATTTTTACTTTATTATAGTTGCTTTTTTTAAATTCCCTTTTTGTTTTCTCTACATTCCCCCTATAAGTGAGGCCATTCAATATTTTTGTTTTTCTTTCTAGCTTGTTTTGCTGGGCATAATCCCTTCCAGTTCCATCCATGTTGCTGCAAAGGACATGCCTTTATCCTTTTTGGTTGCTGAGTAATCTATTGTGTAACTATACCACATCTTAATCCAGTTATCTATTTTTGGGCATCTAGTTTACTTCTATAGCTTACCTATTGTAAATTGTGCTGCAATAAACATAGGGGTGCAGTGGTCCTTTTGAATTAGTGTTTTTGTGTCCTTTGGGTAGATTCTTAGATTGGAACTGCTGGATCATATGGAAGCTCCATTTTTAGAAGTGTGAGGAATCTCCACACAGCTCTCTATTGTGGTTGGACAAGTTTGCATTCCCTTAAGGTAGAGACTGGAAATGTATTTTTACATTTATTTGTATGTTATTTACACAATATATATCATCAAAAAATACTGTAAGTTATTGGTAAGATAATGTGATCAGAGTTAGCACATTTTTTCTCCTTTTAAAAGTAACCATCTATCTCAACTTAATATAAACTTCTCTACATTGTTTGGCTATTTACTGACTCCTCAGCTTGAAGTTATTTTAGCAATTGTCATGGAATACAATGGGGGTATCAGAGAGAGTGAACACCTTTGCAGAAACCAGCTATACCCTATTGCATCTTTTTCTGTTACCTCTTTCTGAGCACCCTGGAAGCATAAGCTCCTTTCAGAGCAGTTTATGAACCTCTGGCCCTGGGAAGGAACTATTTCTATATATCAATATTTTTACCATTTTTCCTTTTGTTGGCTTAGAAGTTAATTATTGCTGTTTTCTGTCTCATTATTTACAAATCACATGTATGAAGGCCACACAGCTTCTTATCATCTGTCTACCTCATTTTGGTGACCTTGCTGTCAGTGTGGTGTTGCAGTGCACTGGTCAAACGAGAGCTTCAAATCTTGGGAAAAGGAAGATAGTTCTGAACAATTCTCTTCCTGCCTTTGACATGTGTCTTTTACATACCAGAGTGATCTCTAATTTTAGTTGTCAGGAAAATGTAAACCTTTTCTAGTCATAATTGGCAACAACGATTTTAAGCTTCAATTAAGTAGTACAGATGTATTTATACACTTAGGAGGTGCAATCTTGAGCACTTTCTTGGAAACTGTAAGTTTGAGAAGTATAATGAAGCATCTGTGATGAGATGAGGCATTAATGTATTCATATCACATTTATTGCTAAAGTATTGCTTCCTGAGACTGATCCTATATGTATTTTTTTTTTAAAGATCTATTTATGCCTACAAGAACTGGGATACTGGCTAGAGGTGCAGAGGGTAAGAGAATTAACCAGAGACAGAGTGGGGAACAGAAGAGGCAGATTAACTGAAATATACTGCTAAGAGGAGCAGCAGATGACACATAAGTGTGCCATGCCATGTGAGTCACCTCCCTGGCTGGGGATCAAGCTCGAGATGTAGTGGCTATGGATAGCTTCATAAAGCTGGTCTTTAACCCTTTGTGCCACCAGGAAGGGCCCTGGTCCTACATTTACTTAGATCACGTTTGTTGGGGGCAACAAGAGTAAAAGTAGGGAGTGTCAAGGTAGAAGGATGATAAAAATTATAGTTCCCTGTGCCACAAAGTAATATCAAATAAATTAGGGTTATGACTATTTGCATTTTAACAAGTTTTAATACTATTACAGGGGTTGTGGGTGTTTTTAGTTGTAGTGTGTCCTGAGCTGTAAGATGGAGACATGATTTAGGGAAAAACGTTTCCATAGTAGGGCAGAAATCAGACAGAGATGAGACCTCTCAGTACTTTATTTACTGATGATTCATAGTAGATTGAGAGTTGCTATTTTAATAAGCACCAATTATTTGCACTTAGAAATATTAATGAAGCATGTTTTTGTGCTGCCTTAGTTAAGTGTGCTTTCTCTCTAAACAATTGCGAAGGAGAAGAATTTGAAAGAATATTAAGTTTTCTCTTTTTAAAGCTCTGTCAGACAGTGCTTTATCTTTGAAAACAGATCACACTTTAAACTCAGAGTATTGCCATGGGATTATATTTTGGGAAAGAGCTAGTGATGGGGATGGGGGATATGACCTTCGGAGTTTATACCTCACTATATATTTTTTACAACTGGTATCAGATTCATAAATCATGTGAAGTCAGAGCTCTCTGTTAAATGTTAGGTTCCGTATTACTCAGCAATCAAAAAAGATAAATCCATTCTATTCACAGCAATATGGATGGAGATGGAAGGGATCATGCTCGGTGAAATAAGCAAAAGGAAAAGAAAAATATTGATTTCACTTATAGGGTGACCAAATAAAGGGTCTGGGGAAAAAAAGTAACAATAGTAACAACAACAACAACAACAAAAAACAATCCAGTAATAATAGAATAATAAAACAAAACTAGCAGGCAACCACGAATAAGACATTCTGAGAGAGAGGGGGAGGAAAAGTGGTCAAAATGGGAGAGAAGAGCACAAGGGACTGGTGAGCTGGTGGTAGGAATTTTATAGGAAATACACAATGATGTAAAAGATATAAATAAAAAGTAAACTAAAAAATGTAAATATCTTACAAAAATTTTGAAGGAGTAAATAAAATCAAGTTATTAAAAAAATAGAGTGTAAGATTCCAGAATTGTAGCTGGTATGGAAGTTGTTTTTTTTTTTTTAAAGATTTATTTATTTATTCATACAGAACTGGGGTACAGGCCAGAGATGCAGAGGGTGAGAGGATTCACCAGAGACAGAGTGGGGTGCAGAACAGGCAGATCAACAAAGTACACTGCTGAGGGGAGCAGCGGGCGGGTCAGGAGAGATCTGCCACGCCATGTGGTCACCTCCGGGGCAGGCGGGGTTCGAACTCATGCGGAAGTGGTTTAAGCTTCTTTGTGCTGTGCTTTAACCTGCTGCGCCACCAGGGAGGGCCCCTTTTTTTTTTCTTTTTTAAGATTGATTATTTATGCGTACAGAACTGGGGTACAAGCCAGAGATGCAGGGGTGGTGAGAGGATTCACCAGAGACAGAATGGGGAGCAGAACAGGCAGATGGAGGAAGTACACTGCTCATTGGAGCAGCAGGTGAGACAGTAAAGGTCTGCTGTGCCCTGTGGATTATCTTCGGGGCAGAATTGAACTCACAGTGAAGTGGCTGAGACTAGCTTGCAGTGCTGTGTCCTAACCCGATGCACCACTGGGGAGAGGTGGTATTTTTTTTTTAATAAATAAAAAATTTTTGCTTATGTTAGCTTGTATGTTCTATTGGTTTTGTGATTTGCAGTGTTTCCGTGGAACCTTTTCATTGAGGAATGATTTAGCTTTACCTAGGATTAATATTACCTGGTGCTTTCTTAGAATAACTAAGTCTAAATCATAAATTTTTTGATTGCATTGGAATCTGTTTAACATCTTCAGCATCTTTGAAAATTAGTTGGTATTATGCTATCTTACCATTTTAATTGATTAATTAAGAATTATAGCAATAAAATCATTCTGCCAACATAGTTCTTCTTACTGTAACTTGGTAGCTTAACAATTTTCCCTTTCATTAAAAGTAATTTTTTTCAGCATTTTAATAGATAATAGGAGTTATGTGGTTGGAAGGGAACTAACTTAACCCTAGTAAGATGTAGTGATTTACAACAAAGACCAGAGCTAGTTCACCTGGGTTGCAGATATACCTTAGCTAGATACTAGCTGTATGAACTAGAATGACTAACTTAATCTTTCCATACTTCCTATTATTGCAGTGTTAAATAAGTTAGGTTATATAAAGTAATTAGAAGAGTCTGGTATATAGTACATGCAATGTGAGTGTTTGCTGTTATTGAATACATACAAAATAGTGATTGCATCAGACGTGAGAAGCTAATATTGCTTACATTTTTAGGCAAGGAAAGACGTGAGAAGCTAATATTGCTTACATTTTTAGGCAAGGAAACACTTTGAGGCATTAGCTTGTTAAGAGCAATTGTCAGTATTGACATACCTCAGACACATTTTTCAATACAGGTCAGTGTGATTTCACACAGTCATTCTTGCCCCTACTTCATGCTCTTTCCAGAGCTGCTGGACTGAGATTCTCTTTTGGTACTTCTAATCCTCATTGCTTAAGTCTTGTTTTCTAAATGATGAGAATTGTGATGACATAGTAATTTACTTTAGTTCCTTGCTGTTTCGAAGTACAATTAGAGAACTTGCTTATATGACAAGTAGTGTCAGAATTAAAAAAAAAAATCAGTTTCTTTATTAATTTGTCAGGTTTTTGCTTGTCTGTGTAACTTCTGCATTTCATTTTTATTCCTTCGAATGTACACGTTTCATTCTCCCTCTAGCTCACCTCCCATGACAATGCCCTACCTCCCTTTCCATTTCCTCTGATAACCAGTATTTTTTCCCACAAAGTCTTAAGATTTTCCCCCACGTGTTTTCTCATTTTTTTTTATTCTGAAAATGAGTGAATTCATTGGCCATCTTTTATTTTCCAATTTATTTCACTTAGCATATTCACTGTAAATTCCATCCAATTTAATTTTTTTTAAACAGTTGTGTTATATTCCATTGAGTAGATATTCCAAGATTTCCTTATCCTGTTTTCTGTTGTTAGTCACTTAGGTTAATTCCATGATTTGGCAGTTTTGGATCATGCCGGTATGAACATAGGAGTTCATAAATATTTTCATATTACTATTTTCTTTTCTTATTCTTTGGCTAAATTCTTAGAGGATATTACTGGTTCACATGGGATTTCCATTTTTATTTTCTTAAAGATATCTCCATACTGTTTTCCATAGGAACTGCACCAGACTGCATTTCCAACAACAATGAAGAAATGTTCCTTTTCTCCACATCCTTGTTAATATTTGCTGTTCTTCTTTTTCACATGGGTCATTCTGACAGAGATGAGTTGATGTTTCTTTGTGGCTTTCATTTGCATTTCCCTGATGACAAGTGATAGTGAACAATTCTGCTATTAAGCCATCTGAATGACTGCTTTAGGAAACTGTCTATTTAGTTCTTTTGCCCATTTATTTATTGGGTTGCCTTCTTTGGGGTCATTCCAACCTTTCGCCTTTCTTGTCTGTAACCTCTTATACTAATGGTGAAGAACCTGGTTTCCTTTATTCCATTGTGTACAGTTGTTTCAGAATTGTTAATTCATACAACATGAGGGGGAAAAATGATCAACTAGAGTACAGTGCTGAGGTGTAGAGTTGGAGTATGGAGTTGTAGGGGAAGATTTACAGACCCCATTCATGCCAAAGTTACTTATATCAGCACCTTTCTTCTTGCTCATCTTCAGTGAGGCTTTTTCAGACATTGTGATATAGTAAAATGCTTTTATCACACTCATCATTCCATTCTGGGATCCTTTGACTTCTTAATATAAGTATTAATATAAATGCAAATATATATGTATGTTTTAAATTTGCATACATTAAGTTCCCTTCATGTGCTATCAAATGCTGTAAGTATTTATAACTACATAATGGCATGTATCCACCATTACAATATCATCCCCAACACTTTTCACTGCCCTAAAATAAATCTTGCATCCACTCAGACTCTCCTCTTCCCAAAAATATCCTTTGGAAGTACTGATCTGCTCCATGATTTTGCACTTTCCAGAGTGTCATATAAATTCAGCCCTGAGTATGCAGCTTTTCCACTTTAGTTTTGTTGACTTAGTAATGTATTTTTGAGGTTACTTTATGTCTTTGTGTAACTTGATGGCTCTCCCCTCTTCCCCCCTTTCTTTCTCTAAGTAGTATCCTTTATAAATACCTAGACTTGAGATACTTTCCTTTCTTTAACTTTACCAGAAACTTCCATTGTGGCAATGCCATTTGTTTCTCATCCTTCCTAGAATTTGATATTGTCTGGTATTTTATTTTAGTCATGCTAATAGATTTGCCTTTTCCCTTGACATTTTAATAACAAAAACAGCACCTGCTGTCTTCTTTCAATTTCAACATATATGAACTATAATTAAGAGTTTTGTTTTCCTGTTTTGTCATACCGAAAGCTTTTCTAAGATTTTGTGATTGAATTTAGAAACTGCCTAAAATATTCTTAGTCATTGTCCATGGTACTAAGAGATAGAATCCGTCTCTTTGCTTTGTAGAAATAAACCCTTGCGGAGGACTTAGTCAGCATACTAAAATCCTTTAGGAATTCAGGTGTGACTTTGAAATAATATTACTTTTGTTGAAGATTTTTGAAATATAAGACACTCACAAGCAATGTTAGTGAAAATGTTTGTTTCCAAGCCCCCAGCTTGTTGGGCCAGATAGTCACACTACTACCTCATTCTTTTATAAGCAGGTTTTTTTTTTTTTTAAAGATTTATTTATTTATTCATATAGAACTGGGGTACAGGCCATAGATGCAAAGGGTGAGAGGATTCACCAGAGACAGAGAGGGGAGCAGAACAGGCAGATCTATGAAGTACACTGCTGAGGGGAGCAGCTGCTGGGTCAGGAGAGGTCTGCTGTGAAGTACACTGGTGAGGGGAGCAGCGGGCGGGTCAGGAGAGTCTGCCTCGCCATGTGGATCTCCTCCGGGGCAGGCAGGAATCGAACTCATGCAGAAGTGGTTTAAGCTTCTTAGTGCTGGGCTTTAACCCGCTGCGCCACCAGGGAGGGCCCTATAAGCAGGTTTTTAAAATCTCTTTAAAAAATCTCTTGTTGCTGTTTTCTCAGAAGACAGTATCATTTAATGTCTCTGAAATTCTTAATGTGGGAAAAGTTTCTCTCTGACTTAGAGCATAAGAAATGGAAACACAGATTGCTGAGGCAGCTGGAAAAGGCTCACACCTTTAGTCAAGGGGAAGGCTGGACTGCGAGGCTCTGGTAGAACATTCTGCTACACCATTGATTAACCCCTCAACTTCCATTCCAAAAGAGCAGTAATTATTATTTTTTCCCCTGTGAGTTTATTAACTCTATCTCCGTTTATATTGGTATTTGGCAGACTTGCTTTATTGGTCAAAAAAATATGACCACACGGCACAGCCATCTCTCCTGCCTCGCCTGCTGCTCCCCTCAGCAGTGTATTTCAGTCAGTCCTCCTGCTGTGCTCCCCACTCTGTCTCTGGTGAATCCTGTCACCTCCTGCACCTCTGGCCTGTACCCCAGTCCCCAGTTCTTGTATTCATAAACAATAAATCTTTAAAAACAAAAAAATATTTTTTGTCTGTTCCTTTTGAATCTTTTTTTTTTTTTTGGATTATTTACCCATACAGAACTGGGGTACAGGCCAGAGGGGCAGGGGCGGTGAGAGATTCTCCAGAGACAGAGTGGGGAGTAGGACAGGCAGATCAGTGAAGTACACTGCTGAGGGCAGGTCAGGAGAGGTCTGCCTGCCATGTGGATCATTCACCTCCTGGGTGGGCAGGGATTGAACACATGCTGAAGTGGCTTTAGCTTCTCCGTGCTGTGCTTTAATACAACTGTGCCGCCAGGGAGGGTCCCTTTTGAATATTTTAGTTTAGATGTACATGCTTCATCCCTGCCTCCACCCCCCTAGCTTTTTCCTTTTTGTTTGATTACTCTTATTTGCTAAATTAATGTCTTAACTGCTGTTTTTTTTTTTTTGCCTATTATGTTCTTTCTGTGTTTTCACCGCTCTTTGTTATACAATTTTTAGAACTCAGTATAAATTTTAATAAAATGCTATTTAATTATGTTGGCATTTAATGAAAATTTCAGGTAAGATTAGAATTAAATCCAAACATCCTAGTTTCTATATTAGTGGAGTTGTTAGTTTATTAACCTTGAGTTCAGATCTTCATTGAATTTTTTTTTTTGCAGCATTTCTGTCACAATTTATTTGAACTAATTTGATGAGTGTAACTTCCTGAGTCACAAAAAAGGTGTTACACAAATTAAGAGGTTTTACATATGATAAATTCCCTTTACTTTATTTTCATTTTATTTTTCAAAAGCAAAAGTATCAATCTCTTCATTAATTTACACAAATCTGCTCTGTTAAATCCACCATATGTTTTATTACTCATGTGGAAAGAATATGGGCAATTTAGTACTGTGGGTGGGTGACTTTTGTACACGCTTTATCTATGTGACCTATCATGGCAGGTAGTTAAGTAAGATGAGGTACATTTCATATCTAGTATGATAGTCCAAGCTTCTAAAGCCTGAGCTATTATACTTTTTTTCTAATACTTTATTTTCAACAAGTCTGGTCTTGCTCTTAAAATGAGCAATAGTAATTCTCCTGTATTTGTAAAGACTAGTCAGAAACTTACCCTGTGATATAAATGACATTTGTTTTAGCCTTTGTGGAATTATTCAGCATGGCTATGTCTTAGACTGTTGGGAGATAGAATGGTTGGGTCTGGGAAGGATTGCACTTCACTGCTCATGTAGATTACGGTCTCCCTGGTGGCATAGGGAAAGTCTCAGTGCTATCAAGCTATCGCCACCCATGGTGGCATGATTTAATCTCCAGCCAAGGAGCTGACCCACATGGCACAGCAGTCCTCTCCTGTCTTGGCCTGCTGCTCCCCCCAGCAGCGTATTTCAGTAGACCCATCTTTTCTGTTCCCCACTCTGTCTCTAGTGAATTGTCTCACCCCTACACCTCTGGTGTACGCCCCAGCTCTTGTATGCATAAATAAATAAAATTAATATTTTTATATTTTATTATATATATAATGTATATACACATATATTATATATAATGTATATTGTATACATTACAATATAATGTGTATTATAGGCATTATACACAATGCATATATAATGTGTATAATGTATATATAATCTAGTGTATATACAATACATATAATGCATATATATATATATATATATATATATATTTACATCTTTCTTCACTTTGTACATTTCCTCATCTCGGTTGTAATCCCCGTGGACTTCCCACTATCACTTCTCCCACGTGCTCTTTCCACCCTCGTTTTGCTCTTGTTCCTGTCTCCTCCCCCGTAGATTGTTTCTGGTTTATAGTTGTTACTTGATGTTCGGTTTTACTTTATTACCACATATATATTTTTTCTCCTGATAGCTTACACTCCTGCTATGACAATAAATCTTTTTTTTCTTTTTAAGGAGATGGGGGTGGGTAGAGGAACCAACTGTGTCCCACAGAAGCGGTGAACCTCATTTGAAATAAGGGACCTGCTGGTGATGGATGTGAGAAGAAACCAGAATGCACCTGTGGGTCAGTGGAAGAAAAACCAGTTATGGTTTTCCCAAGGAAGCTCCTGAAGTAACTTCTGGTGAATCATCTCACCATTAGTTAGGATGGAACATTGTCCAGAGCTAGACAATAGCAAAGAGGAAAATCCAACTCTGAAAATATCTGTTGTAACTTTCATGGATGCTTTTGTTCTTCCTGGGGAGATACGATTTGCATTGTTGATTTGAATTCTGATCTTGGAAATTATTCTCTCCAGACTCTGCAACAGTAAATTCCACTAGTGATCATATAGTAGACTCACCTGGAGACATGAAAAAAAAGTCTGTATACCCAGACATTTTGATTCCTGAATTTGCATGATTAAAATTAATCTCCCTAGATAATTCTAGTGTGTGGCTGCTACTTGACTCTTAGTGTCAGGGTGAACCCTGCTCTTGACTTAACTATGGTTTAATTCATTGAGAATTTGGTGCCAAATTACAGTGACTGCTGTTTATGTGTGGTTTCTCAGAATTTCTTCTGTCTCTGAAAAAGCGGGTGTATCTAATTTTGGATTGTTCCTGCTGTGTCTTTACCCCATGTTAATAACTTTGCACAGATGTGTGTGGTAGGGTCAGAAAGAGTAGCTCGCAGGTAGTTTTAGTAAAATGCCACTTTAGTAGTACTAGGATAGTACTAGGATATGAAGTCCTATTAATCATCAGAGAACAAATTTAGTGGGCAGTGGTGTGGGCTTGAAGCTGCATGGGGAAAGGGAAGTCTCTGATTGCCCTTGAGCTTACAGATAGAGGTACCAATTAGGTTTTTTTTTTTTTTTTTTTTTCAAGTAAGAGGTCAGTAGGGATTTCAGCCAGAGAACAAGAACAGGACAAATGAACCTGATTCTTCAGATTTACTCCACTGACTGATTAGTGCCTTGAAAAATATTTGCTGAAACTACCCCTAATTGCCTCATTTTTCTGTTTTTATTGTTTCTCCTGATTCTCTGTACAGAATTTTCCCACAATTGTTTACTTTTCCACTCAGATTTAGTATTAGCTTAATATTTAGATGTTCATATTTTCATTTTTAATACATAGATGTTCACTATATTTTGGCTTTTTTCATAGCTTTTTTCCTCAATATCTTCATTCTTTTTTTTTTTTAAGATTTATTTATTCATACAGAATTGGAGTACAGGCCAGAGATGCGGAGGGTGAGAGGATTCACCAAGGACAGAGTGGGGAGCAGAACAGGCAGATCAATGAAGTGCACTGCTGAGGGAAGCAGCGGGCGGGTCAGGAGAGGTCTGCCACGCCATGTGGGTAACCTCCGGGGAAGGCAGGGATCGAACTCATGCAGAAGTGGCTTAAGCTTCTTAGTGCAGTGCTTTAACATGCTGCACCACCAGGGAGGGCCCCAATATCTTCATTCTTAATCCTATTTTTTATAAAAAGCATTGCAAATCTGACCACCATTTAAAATTCACTTTTTTTTTTTAAAGAGATTTATTTATGTATCCAGATACTGGAGTATGGGCCAAAGGTGTGGGTGGTGAGAGGATTCACCAGAGACAGAGTGGGGAGCACAGCAGGCAGATCGACTGAAATATACTGCTGAGGGGAGCAGTGGGTGAGACAGGAGAGGTCTGCTGTGCCATGTGGGTTACCACCCTGGCTGGGGCTCAAACTTGTGCTGTAGCCGCCATGGACCAAATTCACTTGTCTTAATTTATCATTATGCTTTACTGTCATGCCATATTTGAGCTTGAGATATATATATATATATATTTAAAGATTTATTTATTTGTGCACACAGAACTGGGGTACAGGCCAGAGGCTCAGGGGCGGCGAGAGTCTTCACCAGAGACAGAGTGGGGATTAGAACAGGCAGATCGATGAAGTACACTGCTGAGGGGAGCAGCGGGCGGGTCAGGAGAGGTCTGTCGCACGCCATGTGGTCACCTCCGGGGCAGGCGGGGATTGAACTCATGCTGAAGTGACTTTAGCTTCTCAGTGCTGTGCTTTAACCCACTGCGCCACCAGGAAGGGCCTGAGCTTGATATTTTAATGACAAGTTGAGAATCAACAAACAGTTTGTAAATCTACAAACATTCTTTCAAGTTCTAAGTGGCAATTGGGGTTTCAGCTGGGCTAAGATATATTACAGTATTAACTATAAGAGAAGATTCACTAATCCAGAGCTGTGTATGTAGAATACTTGCCCTTTTAGAGATAGTTTTTAAGTGCTTTGTTCTAATATTTGCTCTAATACAAATATTAGAAATTTTGAAAACATTTTTTACTTTGATATGGAGCTTGATGCAAGTTTTGGCTTTCCCTCTCATAAGGAGGCAGTGATGCTATGGTGCTGTATTTGGGCTGGACCAGCTCCCAACTGGTAGTCATCCACTCCACAAACTGTGGCCAGGTGCCTTCGATGAGCCAGGCTGTGGGAGCCTTGGGGATCTGCAGTAGATGAGGGGCACATAATCTCTTCCATCCTGGCACTGTCAGTCTGTGAGCTCATGGGAAGGCCATGGCAAGGAGACTTTTCTGTGAAGGGACAGAAGAGAAGTCTGGTTGTGTGACCTGGGAAAGAGAGCTACCCTAAAGGAGTGGCTGCACCAGTGGCTAAGAATTTGAGATAAAATTCTTCTAATATGATCTTGGGAGGACCTTGTCAGAAAACAAAAATCTGCAAGCCAAATGCACCTTTAAAATTTCTGTTGCTCTCATTCTCTCTCTGGGTTTCCCTCCACGTATACCTACTCACATTTACACACAAGTAACCTATACACACACACATACACATATGCACATACATGCATATCAATTATAGAGTTTTACTGTTTATAAAAGCTTTCATGTGTATTATTTTTTACCTTAAAAAACTCAATAATCAACTATAATTATGTAATTTTGCAGATGAAGAGAGATCCAGATTGTAAATGATTAATCTGAGATCACTTAGGAAATAAATGATTGATGTTGGTGTTGGATTTTTCAGCTTTACAAAAGGAGTCCAACTATTTTTTATCATATCAGCTTTTTCTCCTTCTAAAAAAAAAGGCAGTTATATTTTCCATGTTAAATAACCATCCATGTTTAAGCATGTATGTACTATGTGTTACATGTGTATATATTAAACTGTTGTTACATGCACCTATTTATAAAATTACTCTGTATTGCAATCTATATTCAGTCAAATCCTTGAATTTTTAAAAGTAAAACAATGTTTCTTCAATAAAAGAACACTGTGTATGAACTCAGATGTATGTTATCATACATTACCCACTTCCAAAAGTACCTCATGTGACTCTTGGAGTTGTAGGATGTTTTATCAATAACTTTTGGTACGGATGATTCTGGCTGTGGAAGTATTTTCCTAGTTCTAAATGGAAGATAGGGAAAAAAAGATGCAGGGAGCAAGGATTTCCAGCTGATAAAAATGGAAGGAACCTATCTTACACTGTCATTATGTAGTGTAAGATGCATTATGTAGTGTCTTGATGCATTTCCTAATAGCCTGCATGGGTTTCTCTTTAACTTGACTGTAGCTTATAATGCCTCATGCCATGCTCAATCCTTTATAACTACAGCAGCCAGATAAGCCTTCAGGGGCACCAGCTAAGCACCATCTAAGAAGTGTGATGCCAAGACAAAGACTGAGGAACTGGCTTTGAGGAAGGAAATCGAAGACACGATGCAAACAAGTGCAATGAGTCAACCTGTATTGGATTTTGGATTAGGGCAAAAGAGTGCTTACAAAGGACAGTATTAGGATAATAGGCACAATTTGAGTAAGAACTGTGTGTTAGATAGTAATACGTGTGAGCCAATGTTAAATTTCCTTGTCTTCACAGTTGTCCTGTAGTGATGGAAGGGGATTTCCTGGTCTCAATAAATACATGCTGAAGTATGTAGGGATAAAGGAATAGGATGCCAACCAGTCACTCTGAAATGTGCGTGTGTGTGTGTGTGCGTGTGTATGAGAGATAAGAGAGAGAAAAAGTGAGTTTTAAGAGCTTGTTTTCTAGTTCTGTACTTAAGTATATTTTGTTTTTCCTAATACCACCCTAATATTTCCTAAAAGCACCAAATCCCATATAATTAGTCCCAGATTGGAGAACAGCTGTGGGGTTTACTTCCCTCAGGTTTTGTGGTGGTTCCTTAAAACCTGATTTAGTGATGGGAACCTGAATATAGACCCAATTCTGTCTAACACTGCAGGACAATTGATAACAGAATCTTTGATAACAGGATCAATGGCAGGATAATTGAGGTGACATGTTTTCCTGTATCTCATATCATTTTATTTTTGTCCACTTAAAAAAAAATATTGTGGTACAATGAGAGCTCACAGGCTGGAACAACTAAAAAAATTTGACACCCTGACTAGTTCTGCTTCTCAGGTTACCCATTTCCTTGATACAGCAGAGATGTGCCTGCCAGGGCACATTCCTTCCCCCTGGTAACCATTCATTCTTATGGTATTTCTGGAAGTTCCAAATGCTTTTCCTGATTTCAAAAGCCTCATCAGTCAATGATATAATCTCTTCTGTAAACCCTGATTTTTTGATTGCTTTTCTGACATTTTAAATACCAGGGTAAATTGTTTTTCACAGTCTGTCATTAGTCATTAGATAATATTGCAAGATAGCATAAAGCATTTCTATCTTTGGTAGCAGTGCTTTTTCATCTGTATATAGCAGTGTGTACAATTCAAATAATGGAATCTTCACCTGATGTGGCACATCAAACTAAGTAGCCATTTCATGTTTAAGTTGAGTTAATAGGAGTTTACAGTGAACCATTTCTAAGGTGATCAAAATCTCTGTGACTATAATTACATATGGTTAAAATTATCACCAGTGCCCAGATTTTTGTGTGAATAGCAAGAGCTCCAGCATATGTGAGCTATTCATTTCTCCTCTTTCCAAATAGAAAAGATACCATTTTAAAAAAGTGTTTATTTTAGATACATATTTAGTTCTTTAAAACCTCCATTGTTAAAGAGAAATAATGGGATTTAAGGGAGTTACCTTCACATTTCAAAGTGAGGGGCATCAGCAGCCTGTCTTCTTCCCCCGCCCCCTCCCATGCAGTTTTCACGCATGCATCTCATGTGGACCTGGTAATTGTGGTCCTTGAGGACATACTTTTTTTTAAAAATTATTTATTCGTACAGAACTGGGGTACAGGCCAGAGATGCAGAGGGTGAGAGGCTTCACCAGAGACAGAGTGGGGAGCAGGACAGGCAGATCAACGAAGTACACTGCTGAGGGGAGCAGCGGGCTGGTCAGGAGAGGTCTGCCGCGCCATGTGGTCACCTCCGGGGCAGGTGGGGATTGCACTCTTGCGGAAGTGGCTTAAGCTTCTTTGTGCTGTGCTTTAACCCGCTGAGCCACAAGGGAGGGCTTGGGCACACACCTTTTAATTTAATCAAATGCTGGAATGAACCTAGCTGCTAATCCGAAACAGGAACCTAAGCTACAGTGGTCTTCACGGAGCATTGTCTCTGCTTTTGCCTTTTATAACTGTTAGGCAAACAGAAGGTATTTGTGGAGGAGAGTAAATCTTTGTGCTACCACATAGGAGCTCGGCTTTGCCTGGCTTCCTTTTCTCTCATTTAGCCAAGTCCTGAGACAGTTCTGATGAGTGAAATGGGGATGTTAGCAGTAAGCTTTCTGTAGTGCATAGCAAAATTTAAGTTTATTGGCTCATTGTTTGAAGTTTGTCCTCCATGTGAGATTTGCTTTTGGATCTAGGTTACCATGGTCACAAGGCTAAAAAAAAAAAAAACAAAAAACCTCCTCCTAAAGTCCTATCTATTTGCCTTCTAGGGCACTTGGCCAACTGTTTCACTGTTAGTGGAATTAAAAAAACAAAGAAAAACCAGGTCGACCTTTGACATCCTTCTGGAAGCTGGAAAGGAAATAGCAGCTGCATTTTGACAAGGCTTAGTATAGATTGAACAGAGAAAAGCTAGAGCGTTTTTTTTTAACCACTTTTAATTATTCTTTTCTACAGCACACTAAAGTGCTGGGAAGGCATTAGTTGTGTGTGATTCAAGTTCTTAAGGCTGGTAATATCTTTTTCCTGTCAAGTAGTGGATTTGGTTGACCTTTAGCATAATGCACTTTTGTTTGCCTTCAAGTATTAAGAAAGATCTCTCAGATAGCCTTTTGTTTTCTCTAGGAGTTAAAGAGTTGTGGGGAAGTGATAAAAGTTGATGGGAAGAAGAAGAGCTCCAAATTCAAGCAGTTTCTTGTTTTACATCTCTTTTAGGTCAGGTGGCCAAAGCTTTTCTGCAAACATGTTTATAAGCAGAGGGAAGACTTGGTGCAGTCTCCTTCCTCCTGCTTCTGTATTTTGAGTGTTCCCTTATCAAGTATTTTCTCCTCTCTATCCTCCCTGAGATGTGAGTGCCCTCTGCTAGTGCCAGTCCTGTAGGGCACGGGGAGGGACTGTGAGGGACAACACAAGTTGGAATGAGTCAGGTGGGCTCACAGGGTACTGCAGAGCCAGCCTGGCTTGCGAAATGACCCGTTCTTATGAGGAGGGAAGATGAAAGAGCAGAGAAGGGGAACTATTCTCACGTCTGCAGCATCAGACAGTGTCTCACAGGAGACAACCATGTCCACCTCAACCTTCGTCAGCTGCCCCCAAATTAAAGATTGGGATTTGCACTAGCCTTCCCGGCTCTGATAGTCCTCTCCATGAATGTGTGGTAAGTCTCCTGGCAGGACAGTAACAAAATTTCACTCATGATTTCCTGGTCGTCCCTGAGTGCTTTCATCAGCTGATACTTAATTTTATTTCTCCTCAGCTCCTTTAGTTGGTCTGCTAGCTAGGTAGCCACACGGATCATCCTTGTGCCTCTACTTTGGAGTAGGCACAGTTTAAGAACTTAAAGCCAAGGGCTTATCAGTATCCAGGCCATATTTTTTTGACAGTTTCTGTACGTGTGCATTCATGAGTCCCCTTGAATTTATGTAAAATATAATGTACCTGAAAATTCATTTATTCAACCAGTCGCATGCAGTGGGTGCTGGCGTGGTGCAGGCTCTGATTGACTCAGGATTAGAGCACTATGGAGGCTAATGGCAGACATTCTGTTCGTCTATGCTCCTTGTCAGTCATCCTGTTCTGAGTGTTGGTAGATGACATTATAAGATGGGACATGACCTGTCCCAATTCCCTGGTCTCCTGGTGGCTTATCTTACTGTTGGGTTTATGTTTATAATTTATAATCTGTAAAACCTTACCATCTTCTTATCTTTGCTTCAGTAACTTATACATTTAATAATTTTTAAAGAAAAAAATTCAAAGCCACAAGAAAACAAGCAGTGGCTGGTTTGAATGATGGTAATTGAATATTCTGTATATTGACAAAATATGGGCAGCAACCAAACAGTCCACCTCTAAGAAAATGGTCAGTTAAATGATGTTTAATCTGTTCACAGCAACCTTGAGAAGCTGTTTATGTGAGGACTGTGGGACGGGTTACACTGTAGCCTGGGGACTGTCTGTGACTGGGCACAGCCTGGCTCCCCAAGAAAGCAGACTCGGAGCAGAGCTGTGCTGGGAAGGTGTCGCCGATGGCTCCTGCACTGTCAGTGATCCAGCCAGGCCAAGCCTGTTCGGTTCCAGGCTTGAGTCTTGTCCTTTGTAGCTCACAGCTGTACCCAGTGAAGTCATCCCTTGTTTTTCATGGAAGGTAGAATATGTTTGCAGTCTAATCATTTTACTATATTTTCCCATGAGGAAGTGAAGAAAGTGGAACCGGACAGAAGGAGGATTGGATATTACACAGATGTGCACATGGAAGACGTCTCAGATGATCCTCAGAAATGTCCCCAGTGAGGCCTAGAGCCTATTTACCTCCAGACTAACCACTTCTGACTGCAGGCTACTCTGGGGAGGGGTAGGACCCTGACCAAGCATCTCTCTCCTAGTGAAGGTAATTCCCAGAGCAAGACTCAGTGGCAGACACCCCAGCATCCACTGGAGATGAAATACTTCACAAAAAGAATAAAGCCCAGGCCCTCCCTGGTGGCACAGCAGGTTAAAGCACAGCACTGAGAAGCTAAAGCCACTTCCGCATGAGTTCAATTCCCGCCTGCCCCGGAGGAGATCCACATGGCGTGGCAGACCTCTCCTGACCAGCCCGCTGCTCCCCTCAGCAGTGTACTTCATAGATCTGCCTGTTCTGCTCCCCACTCTGTCTCTGGTGAAGCCTCTTTCCACCCTAAGCCTCTGGCCTGTACCCCAGCTCTGTATGCACAAATAAATCTTTAAAAAATAAAATAAAGCCCAAACACAAAATGTCTCGTGTACATGATACACACTTTGAATGCAGCTATGTAGAATGTGTGGGCATGTACAAAAATTGGAAAGGACAAAGAAATGAATGTAGCTGTGTTATAAAAGCAAATGCTCACAAGAGCATGATCCTTTTAGCAAATAAAGTATGAAAGCAAATGGTAGTTTTCTTTGCTGTGGAATAGCTCTGGAGTATATTGTCTCCACTCCCAGTTTTAAAGGGGTGCCATTTTGGTTCCCTTGTATTCTTGTCTTGTGTTCCTGCCAGAGTCACCGTGAGACAGTAACATACATGAGCAGTGGCTCTTCTTGGGTAGTTACCTTCTGCCAGCCTGAGGGTGGCCATGCCCAGGAGGACAGGGAGGTAATGGCGGGGTGTTCAGTCTCTTGTTGTGACATTGGCACTTTTCCTATTGCCCTAAAGTGCATCCCCCACAGTCCAGGCATCTTTTCAATGTGTGATCAAAAGTGAACCATGTGTGAGAGATGGGTGTGGTGTGGTGTCGTGTCAGCAACACCACATGACACATAGGAGTCATGGAACAGGCTGACAGTGGCACAGGACTCTATCCAGTGACCAAGATCCTGGCCTTGTTATAGATAGAATAATCATACATCAGCTGTGTGAGGTAGAAATGCTCTTACAAGCATTCATCTAGGGCTTCAGGGGGACATGAGTCTGCTGATGAGATAATTCTTATCTGCTTGATGAGCAAGTGTAATTGAAACCATATCCCAGTCTCGCAGCCATGGTTCCGATCTATCAACAAGGCATTCCACTGATCAACTTCTGGGGTCCCTTTTCATACATCAGTCAGTGGTCCCTTGGGCATTCGTGGTCATACCTCATGATTCATAGCTTTCCCAGGATGATCAGACTTTCAGCTCTTGATTGATTTGAATGGCACCTTGTAAAGTTTGGTTCCTGTAACTGATTGACTGGGCAGTTCTGACTTTGTCGAAGAACCCAGAACTGCAGGTAAGAAATATGATGGCCAAATAAGCTTCTTAGGATTAGTAGACCCACAGAGTGGGGCAGAAAAAGCAGCAATCTTATTGGAGAGCATCTTCAAGTGAGCATCTTCTGCTTTCCCAGCTTAGAAACCAGAAGGCTGTAACCTGGTGAAAAACTTCCTACATTAGTGCTGCTTACTGGAAACTTACCCCCTACATCTCCACTGTCCACTGTCTTCTTTCCTTCCATTCGTAACTCAGCATGTCCTCCTAACCACACACTGTTTGTATCTTTTTCAATTTTGGTATTGATTTAAAATAGTCCCAGAGAACTGCCTATAATGCATCTTGAATTTTTTTTAAAGATTTATTTATTTATGCATACAGAACTGGGGTACAGAGGTAGAAGTGTAGGGGCGGTGAAAGGATTCACCAGAGACATTGTGGGGTGCAGAACAGGTAGATTGACAAAATACACTGCTGAGGGGAGCAGTGGGCGAGTCAGGAGAGGTCTGCCACGCCATGTGTGAGTTCGATCACCTCCGGGGCAGGCGGGGATCGAACTCATGCTGAAGTGGCTTTAGCTTCTTAGTGCTGTGCTTTAACCTGCTGAACCACCTGCATCTTGACTTTTTAAATTTTATTTTTATTTTTTATATATTTTACACCATTCATTTTTGTACAGTTTTATCAGTGAAACTGTTCAATATTTTTCTTTTTGGCTTTCACTGAGCATAATCCCTTCAAGTTCCATCCACATTGCTGTGACTGGCATGAGTTTATCTTTTTTGATTTTGTACATTTTTGCTTTCTCAGGTGTAGCCCCCATGAAATTCCCACCTCCATTCACCTGTTTATTATCACTTCCCAGCCCTGTCCTGATCATTTTCTTTCTTCCTCTCCTACAGAATGGTGTTGATTTATACTTGCCTGTTGATTTTTAATTTATTATAACTGCACCCCTCCCCCATTTCTTGTTTCCTCTATATTCTTCCTGTCAGTGAATCATTCAATATTTTTCTTTTTCTTTCTGCCTTATTTCACTGAATCATTCAATATTTTTCTTTTTCTTTCTGCCTTATTTCACTGATCATAATTCCTTCCAGCTCCATCCACGTTGCTGTGAGCGGCATGAGTTTATCTTTTTTGATTGCTGAGTAATATTTCATCACATACAACAGGAGAAGGTAGAGGAGAGATTTGAGCTGTCTTCAGGACGGCTTTAAAGGACTTCTGTGGGGAGAACGGGGAAATTTGTTCACAAAGGAACTCTTGGGTTAAAATTATAGGAACAGATTATGCCTCAGTGGAAAATGAAACCTTGTGATTCTAGAGAGTGGTTGTTATTAGAGGGTTCCAGTTTCCTCAAGGGTGGTGCAGGCGACTGTCAGTGCATAACACTGTTATTTTGAGGTTGATTGCAAGTTCCTGTGCTTGACTTCATGCATCAACATTACGTGAAATGGCATATCTAAAAATTTTCTTTGAAACAAATATATATATAATTGTGTGCTCTTTTCCCACAGATGTGTGGGAGTATTAGGATTGCTTCACTGTCTGCTAGGAGGGCTGCCTAGGACTATGTAGCGGCTCTACTGGGCACAACCTGTCAGTGCATTGATGCACTTAAAATCTGATGCTGTTTTGCTAATGAAATAATAATATTAGATCTTCTGCTAAGTATTTACTAACTAATGTAATTGGGGACTTACAAAAGTGTTCACATTCCCATCAGTTTCTAGCTCTTTACAACTTTTATTCCAAAAGTTAATCCCTCTGTACAAATTGGCCAGAGGCCCGGGTCCCAAGGCTTGGCTGGAGCATTTGAGGAGTGTGAATCACAATTTAGTGATTGTAAAAAGCACAACAATTAAAGAGGCATTAGCAGTGATTAACTGCTCTGAGTAAGCCCTCTGAGGATCCAAATTATGTTCTCCTGCTGCCATGACTGTGGGGTCCAATTTGAACAGCGCCTGTCATCCTCTACAGAAGCCAGAATCCATTCATTTGCATAGTAATTCTCATCCCTACCTGCTCAGACCTCAGATGAAAGACTGGCAAAAAGTTCAGGTGTGAGAACCACTGAGATTCCATCTCCACAGGGAGATTCAAAAGCCTGTTAGCTACTGCCACATTTTCCCAGATTGGCAGATTATGTTTCTGGAGCCAGGGCCAGATGTGGGTAAGAGCCAGGTGCCTCTTTGTAATTAGCTGTGTCTTGTGTGTTCTTTGAATCTGCGTCACACTGCCGGGCTGCTGGTAAGCATCTGCAGCAACGTGCTAGGGGAAGGAAGCTGGGAAAGGTGAGGAACTCTCACGGGTCTGTCAAGCATTCAGTCCCCAACAGAAAGCACGAGGCTTTGCTGAGGATACTTGGTCACATAGGTGTGCCCTGACTCTGTCCCTATGTTCACACCATTCAGTAGTCACTTGGTGTAACCTGCCCAGGCCTAGGAGAGCATTGAAGAGAATGGAGAGCAGCAATGGATAAATTGCCATGCACCCACACAAGTGAGTGTGTATCTTTTCTCTCATATGTGTGCGTATCATACAAATTGTACATAGATGCATCGTAAGTTGCATGTTTACTTGTTTATTCATTCATTCACTTTTTTTTATTCATTGAAAAAATTTTGCTATAAACAAGGCACTATGCCAGGGATTAGGGTTGCAGTGACAGTCCAGCTTCCTGAATGTTCTATGTGCATGTGCCTTGCCAGGAATTTGTGTGTGTCTCTGCATCTGGTCTACAATGGCTTCCTCTCTCCTTTTCCCTAACTGCCTATTTGACTTTGACCTACCCTTCAAATGTGTCACTTTTGAAAGGACGCTTTTTGTTGCTGCACATTTATTAGGCTCTTGTTATAGGCTCCATAGCAATGTGCACTTACCATCTTGATCCTCACACAAGTCCTTTGTACAGTTGCTGGATTATGTTTGGAATTACTGGATTAGTCTAGCTTTCATGCCATTCAATGAGGGTATTTCCTGTGTCTTTTCTGATCACCAGAAAGACATGTTTGCCAAGTGCTCCACACGGAGACCCATACAGAGTAGCTGTTCCCTTGTCTGTCCTGCAGCTATCTCGAGATCAGTGTTAGGATTCCTTTCACATTGTGCTTTGGGAGCTGAAACAGTTGAGGTAAGTTTAGTCTAATCATGTCATTAGCTAAGTGGACACGGATTTCTATTGAAACACCAAACTAGTTTTTTTTTTTTATTACAAAGTTTATTTTTACATCATTTTGCACATTTTTTTTTTTCCATCTCGATTGTAATCCCCGCGGGTTTCCCATCACCAAATCACCCCTGTGCCACCACCATAGTCCCGTGCATTTCCCT
>NW_004567126.1:5575301-5591498 GCF_000260355.1 Condylura cristata | reverse complement strand
ATTTTGAATATGATATGCCTAGCTGTTTATCTCCTCTCATCATGGTAGTTTACACCAAACTAGTTTGTACAGGAGTCTTCACACATTCGGGAAACCAAGTGTTTCTTGTGGCCTGCAAAGGGGTGTGGTAAGGAAATAGGAGGGTGAGGATCGGCCCAGAGGGAAAGGTTAGATCAGGGCCTCTAATTTTGGTGTTTGATCTTAGGATGTTGGATAATTGCTGGAGGATGGGACACAGACAGATAATCTGATAAGATTTATGATTTGTAAATGTTATATGGAGCAGGGGTTGCAGAGAGGTTGGAAAGGACAGAAATTACAAAGGAGGCTAAGCTATACACGAATGAATGAATCATTATAAATTTTTTTATGGCATATAATATTACAGTCCTGTTTACATTAAACTATTCATGGCATACCTGCCATTTTTTTCCTGTATTTCTATGCTACATTTGTTTTTCTAAATTCTCAAAAAAACATTTTTCAACATATTTATTGAAAAAAAAAACCACGTATAAGTGGATTTATGTAATCCAAATCAGTTTGTTTAAAGGTAAACTGTATTGTATTTAGGTTAGGGAGACTAATAAAATCTAAGTGGAAATATACCATCTGTAAGTGGCACTCACACATGTATATCCTTACTAAAGTAAAATAGAAAAAAAAAAAAGCATCTGCGTATTATGCTGGCAGTTACCATGTGGCTTTATGACATACAAAGTCAAATATGTCTTTGTATCTTTTTTGAATGTTAGTTTGCTAGTTTCAGTTAAGGCATACATTGCTTCTCCTGGATTTTGTGCTAAAATGCTTATTGTTTTTTCTTTTACATTTTAAATTTTTAATTAATCTGAAATTTGATTTCATTTGTTCTGAGATGGGATTTAATTTTACTGTTTTCCAGATGGCTAGTGCCTTTATTAAATAAGCCATTTTGTCCCATTGAATTAAAATATGATTTGGTGGTATATTTATACTTTGCATATATACAGATTTACTTCTGAGATCTCTATTCCAATACTTTTGTTTGTTCTCAGGGAAGTAAAAATTTTAATTATACAGGTTTTTTTTTTTTTCTAATATCTGTTTCCTCCATAGTAATCTTTCTCTTTAGGTATTTTTCTGACTCTTCTAGGCGTTTATTTTCCCATGTGAATCTTAAAGTCACCATATTGACAAGAAAAACTAGTTGAGGCTGTTATAGGAAAAACACTGAATATAGATTAACTTGTAGAAACTAAATATTTTCATAAGAATCTTTACATCCTAAACTATGGAATATTTGTTAAAATTTCTTAATATAAGTTATGTCTTCTGATTAGGTATATTCCTATGATTTTATAGTTTGCATTGATATTTTTATAGAATATTTCCCTATTTTTACTTTTAAATCCTTACTGCTAATATAGAGAAAAGGTGTATCCTGCTGTACCCATCCTCCCAGCATGCATTTCACTCTTTTGGTAATATGCTTATTATTAGAATTAGGTATGCCTCTGTTATGGCCCAATCATAGTGTAAATTGATTTATCTAGTAGTAGCCCATGGGAAAAAAATAATGTGTCTAATTGTCTTGATAGCCTTAAATGTGGCACAACTGTAGTTCTGTAAGCTTGACTATATTTATGAAACAAATATTTAGATGAAATCTTGGTTTCATTGAGTGAATGCTATTCTTTATGTACAAGGCATGATGCTAGAGGTGGGTGTATAGGTATCAACAGGACAAGGTTCTTGGTCTCATGAAATACACATGGTAGTTGGGTGAATAGCAGATGAAGCCTAAGACATGTCAAGAATGAACAGTTTCATTTATAGCTGAATGGCATTAGCATGTAGGTTATTCATTATTTTTTAAAAGAGGTGAATTAGCAGTAAATTAAAATTCTGAATCTTAAGTTAGCTGCTAATGAATGCAGTATTTTGTTATAAGTTATGTCTCTTGAGGAAATGTATTCTTTCACATTCAAATGTCAAGCTGTCACAGAGCCTTGTGATAATCAGGAGATGAGCATTGTCTATATGTTTGAAGTGATTTACTCTAAGTAGAGGGTTTGCATCAAATCGTAGGTGGAGTCTTGCACCAATTATCTGAGTTGAATGACTTTCTTTGTGCTTTCTTTTGAGCTTGTTTAAAAGGGAAGTCTTGGCTATTAATTCATAGCATATTTGCAAAAATTAACATGATCTTTCCCTAGTTTTAATTTTTTTTTTAACTCTGAAGACTGTTTTTCTTCTTTTTAAAAATCTTACATAGCTTAATAACTGTTAGGAGAAATTTTTCTATTAGTTAATTGAATATTGTGGTTTGTGTAGATTTACATACATGGCATTTGATCATAATATTCATAATAATAAAGTTTATTAATACCATTTACCATAGAGCCTGGTGGGCCTTGCCATCGTGATTTGAGAATTAACTATCATTGTACCTTCCAATACATAAGCACTGCTTAAAGAAGAAAGAACTTCTAGTTGATAGAATGATTTTACCTACTGAGTAGTTTCCATTGGGTTGCCTTTAGTGAATTTACTTGGCTTTATTATATTTTCATAATTTTTAAAATTTAAGTAACTAGTTTATGACACTGTATATGAGTCAGAAATTTAGATCCAGTCTCTTTATATGCTGCCACCACACCTCCGCCCCTGAAGTGTGCCCACAATCCTCCACCACAGTCCCTGGGGCCCACTCCGCCCCGTTCTTCTCTGGCCTTCAGCTCCCCTAGATTCTGACACTGGAAATAGAACATAAAATTTACTAAATTATATTTACATCTGTTTTCTTTACTTAATAGCCTTGAGGGCACATTCAATTTTATGAAAAATAGAAGTTAGACAAGATTCTTATTTTCCCTGCAGTGCATAAAGATCTAAGCTCTTTTTCGATATGACTCTAAAGTAAAGCACTAGTAGAGAACATTGAACTGAAGGGACATAAATGTATCTTTATGTATTAGAATTTTTTAGTTACTATATAGCAATGTTGAGGTAATGATTTTAGTGAGGACAGTCTTAGCTAGTAATCAAGCAGAAAGTTTAGTTTTGTAAAAGCCAAAAGAGAAGAGTGATTAAGGAAGAAAAGATAAACAATAATGTTGAATTAAAGGAGAAACCACAACACTAAAGAGGATGGGGAAAAAGACGATGCCTTGGTTTAAGTAGTTATAAAAGCACTTTCAGTGGAGCAGAAGTCAAGTTGTACTGTACATCCTGTGTCTTGCTTTCTCTCTCCCACTTGAGTGAATTGAGGAGATACATGCTATCATTATCAAATTCAGTGAACATTATTATTCATGAATACAAAATATGTTGAATGACTGTCTAGAACATGAAAATGAGCTTAGTGGTGATGTTTTTATCTTAATAAGTAACTCAACTTGCCTTTAACATCACGTGTCTGAAACTAAAGTTAATATGAAATGCTTCTTTCTGGTAAAGGGACTTTGATTTTTTACTTTTCATTGCACATAAATTTTTTTTTTTTTTTTTTGTTTTTTTTTTTTTTTTTATTTATTCATACAGAACTGGGGTACAGGCCAGAGGCTCAGGGACGGTGAGAGGCCTCACCAGAGACAGAGTGGGGAGCAGAGCAGGCAGATCGACGAAGTACACTGCTGAGGGGAGCAGCGGGCGGGTCAGGAGAGGTCTGGCTCGCCATGTGGTCTCCTCCGGGGCAGGCGGCAGGCGGGAATCGAACTCATGCGGAAGTGGCTTCAGATTCTCAGTGCTGTGCTTTAACCCGCTGCGCCACCAGGGAGGGCCGCACATAAATTTTTTAAGGTAACATTGGTTTACAACATTGTATGTGATTTAGGTGGATAGGTTCACACATCCTCAGACAGGTGTCACCACACCACACTCACTCACACAGCACCTGGCATCCTCTCTCACAGAATACTGCCCCCCCTTCCCCTCCTTCTTTGTTCCCATATGCACGTCCTCTAGTAGCCTCGATTCTACCGTCAGATTCTGGGGTTTGGTTTAGTTTTCTGTTTGTTTTGTTGCTCTGGTTCCCTCATATGAGTGAAATCTTCAGGTATTTGTCTTTCTCCTTCTGACTTATTTCATGTAGCGTCATTTCCTTTAGTTCCACCCGTGTCTTAACAGATGGCAAGAGTTCATCTCTCTCTCTCTCTTTTTTTTTAAATAACTGAGTAGTACTCCAATGTCATTTAACATAGCTTTTAAGAACTTCTTTGGAAGACTGATCTCTTAACTTGACATCACAATGTTTAGTCTATATAGTAAGCTTTCGAAATATTCAATGTGATTTGATGCTATTTTAAATATGTTGACTGTGTTTTATTCCCTCACTTCTGGATGGGGAGAATCCTTAGGGAATAATAAAGATAGGAACAGCAACTAAGCTGCTGACAATCTAATTGCTGTGCAGTCTAACAGGATACTAGCAAAGGGACTCTTTTTTTTTCTGGTCTTACCTGGTCTTTAGCACCTTCTTACAAGGTAGAGCAGACTGGACAAGGAACACTGAGTATGTTGTTAAGTGACATGTATTGATTTTGGCCAAAGGAAAAGCAATAGTATGACTCTGTGAAGAGGTTTTCCTTACTATGTTGACACAATTCTTTTGTATTTATTGTATTCTTCATCTTTGGAGCATGAATTTCCTCCATGTTTACCTTCAGATTATCCTTACAGATGGAATTTACTACATTGTATGTGACTCTGGTTCTGATTAGTACATAATAAATTCTGTGTGTAAATATGTTTTATTATAATATCATTATTGCAAGATAGAATTCCTCTTGCAACAGCCTCTGTGAGAATGAACTGAAAAAAATTAAAAGACGAACTCTATCTGCTCAGATTTCTACTCCACTCTTGGCTGTTCTTACCTTTGTGAATGAATAAATGTGAATCATTTCACAGTTCTGCCATTTTCAATTCCTTGCTTGATCTCTCTCCCTGGTGTCTATTTGCCTGAGTTCCCCCACAATTACTTAAGTCTTTCAGTTTATACTAGATAATCTCATACCTATCCTGAAATTACTTCTCTGGTTGGTGTTTACCATGTAAGAAATGAATTGTGATAAGTTAGTTGATAATATTTGATGGAGATAATATAGACACAACTTTATAGTTAACTTCCAGAAAGATTCTTTAATAGTGAGGGCAATCCCTAAGAAAAAGAAAGTATTTGTGATAATGACAACAGTATATAGCTATAATTAGTAGCGTTAACAAGGTCATTCTCCAGGTGTTGGGGAAGAGAGGAATGAGTAGGTAAAGTGCAGATTTTTAGGGCAATAAAACTACTCAGGATGATATCATTATGTATCTGTCACAACTTATGGATGTCCAACACGAAGAGTCAACCCTACTGTCAAATGTGGACTTGGGGTGACAATGCATCAGTAGTGTTCCTTGAATTGTAATAGTTGGCAGAGGGGTGCATGTGTCAGCTGCTCTACAAAGTAGTCTGTTTTAAAAGATAAACCAAAAACTGTATTGTCATTCACATTTTAGAAGCATCTACAAGATGGAACTGAAATTAACTTTCTTAACTCAAAATGAATGATTAACGACCTTGAGTAATTTGTAAGCCCAAGGGAACTATCATTTCTTTCACTCACTAGCTACCTCCTTTGATGAGTATTTAAAAATTTAAATTCAATTATTTTATATTATAGTTCACTAACATTGGCTTCCCATTTACCTCTAGGTTTGAAGTTTGAGGAAATTCAAGAGAGATTTGGTGAGGAGTTCTTTAATATTTGCTTTGATGAGAATGAGCGAGTCCTTCGAGCTGTGGGTGGCACATTGCAGGACTTTTTTAATGGCTTTGATGCTCTGTTGGAGCACATTAGAACTTCTTTTGGAAAACAGGCCACTCTGGAATCTCCGTCATTCTTATGCAAAGAGCTCCCTGAAGGTGCCCTTCTGCTTCACTACTTCCACCCTCATCCAGTGGTGGGCTTTGCCATGCCCGGCATGATCAAGGCTGCAGGAAAGAAGATCTATCGTCTGGACCTGGAAGTGGAACAGGTTGCAAATGAGAAACTGTGTTCTGATGGGTCAAACCCAGGCAATTGTAGCTGTCTGACTTTTCATATTAAAGAATGTGAAAATAGTAATATCACGAAGAACCTGCCCCGGGGAACCTCCCGGGTTCCTGCAGACCTCCGAATTAGCATCAACACTTTCTGCAGAGCTTTCCCTTTCCACTTGATGTTCGACCCAAACATGTCAGTCCTTCAGCTGGGGGAAGGCCTGCGGAAGCAGCTCCGATGTGACACTCACAAAGTGCTCAAGTTTGAGGACTGCTTCGAGATTGTTTCTCCCAAGGTGAATGCCACATTCGAAAGGGTCCTGCTCCGACTGTCCACCCCATTTGTTATTAGAACCAAGCCTGAGGCTTCAGGCACTGAAAATAAAGACAAGGTAAGTGGCCATGGGCTTGATATGGGTGAGGGAAGTGCATAGAAGTGTGCATAATTATTTCAGTAAATTACATGCTGGCTGTACTTGTAATTATTTAGGCAAGAGAGCTTAAAGTGCCATTTAGGAAATTACTGGTCCCTGGATGTATGTAAAAGGATTTGGCCCTGTTCCCAGGCATTTTGCATAGTGTCTGCCTCTTTCATTAATTTATTTCAGCATATGAAAGGAAGATATTTATTAATGCTAGTCATAGTAATTACAAATTGATAGGACTCACTAAAAGCTCAATATGTAAGCCATGAAAATCCCCACTGATTGCTCTTGGACTGTCGCAGGAATGCTGAGGCTGATTTCAGTACTATGGCACATGCTTGCCTTATTCTGAGGTAAATGTAGGTAAAAAGCTCACTATGCTTTGAACATGTTTGCTTCCAGATTTCATAACCTAGGAACAGCAGGCTTACATTCTATTTTTGGCTTAACATGGAGATTAATCTATTTTAAATAAATTTTTAGAACATAGTTACTCTTTGAGAGACTACAGATATGGTGAATTTCTTTGAAGCATCTTTGGGAATATCTGGGTTATAAATTATGAATAAATGATGAGAAGACACCAGAATATGTTTTAAAATTGTTGAGTTTAAGCAATTCAGGTACAGTACATTTTTTTAGGAAATAAGTTAACATTAAACAATAAAAATGTAAGAAAAACTAAACCATGACTGTTTTAAATTTAATAATATACTTTTGGTGACTGAAGGGAAAAATAATATTAATTTTGAGAGTAGACATTGGAGTGTATATTCAGTTTCCACTAGAATTTCTCTTCAATATTTAATCAAGATAAGAAAAGTTTTTTTTTTTTAAGGTTATTCAGTTTGTTTTCAAGAATTTGAGGGAAACTGTTGGCATTTAGAAATGAACAGGTTGCTTGAGATTAAGGGAAGGAAGCGTAGCAGAAATCTTGAGAGCTCAGTGAGGGTGGCTCATCAATCTGTATCCTGCAGTACCTGTGGCAGCCAGTGGGTCTAATAGTTTCCTGAAAGCAGAGTTTTTGTTTTTTTTTTCTGTTTTTTTTTGAGGACTTTATATAGTACTGGTTTCATAATTGACTATTTTTGATGATTTTGAAATTGAATGGAAATTTTTCAAAGAAAAATTTGAGAAGGATGGAATGATGCCTATTTTTTTCAGTGTGAATGAATTCAGTAACATAGGAGAATCAGTCGGCAAAGGTTTTCTGGTTTCAGTTCAATAATGTGAAAGTATCAGGATACACCTGAAGATTTTAATGTGGAACAGCTAGATATTTTAATCTGATGAAGTATTGTTGCACCTTTTCTTTACACAATGATGCTTTAAATAATACTTTCACATAGGTGTGTATATGTATTTACTTAATAACTGCCACTCATTTTGAAGTTTTTAAGAATGGAATAAATTGTTAAATGTGTTTTTGTCCATCTTGGTGGTTGCTTTGAAAATGGATTTATTCTAAGTTTTTAATTTAGAGAATATTAAAACTGTTGACTCTGTTTTATAGAAGTACAATATTTGGCTAGGAGGGTTCAAATCATCTGTGGTACTTAGAATTGAAGAAAATATTCTTGAAAGTGTGCCTGAAGTAGAATATATTATTCCAAATGTTCATTGTTTTATATATTTTGTAGACTTGAGAAAAATTAATTCAATTTAATATTACTGCTTCAGATGCCCCCTTGTACCTCTATTTTTCATCTGGCTTGTATTTCTCTTTAATTTATTATATACCAGGGTAAGAAATAGACATAATGAAATGATGACTCAAATGTCAAGGCCCCCTGCCAATTCCAGTAATAAGGAGCTGTCCTCATTGAGAAGATACAATTATAACTTAAACACGTTAGTGGCGGTTTAAAAATATAACAGGCAGGATTTTTAGTTAGAATATAGATAGCAATCCTCTCAACAACCCTGTATTTATGTTTCTTTATTCACCTGAGTTTGCCAGGATGGGAGGCTATCATTGGCCTAAATTGAAGCTAATGTCATTAATAAATTTGTGGCAGGATGTTTTAACCAGATGAATAACATTTTTGAATTATTATATCAATTTCCATATTTGTAGCTTCCAAAACATGGGGCAAAAATCAAGTTCAAAAGTTTTTGCTGATATATTTGCTATTGCCATTCATTATTTTCCCCACACTGTTTGTTCTTATTAATAAATAACTCCATGTAGTCTATAGTCTCAAATATTTTGGTTGGCTTTGATAAGAAAGAGCTCTTTAAAAATAATTTTGGCTGTATTCAATCTAACAGTGAAGGCCTTATAGTAATTTACTATTTTGATTATGTACTTAATACTGATGAACATCTATCCTGACATCAACCCCAACACATTCAAGAGCTAATGATTCACTTGTATGTCAATAAATTGCAAAATGTACTGTAGTGCTTTTGCTAACCTTCATCTTTTCATTTTGTCTTGTTAGTCAATGGTTAGTTATTTGAATAGAGGTAGGATAGGACGTGCTTGTGAGAATTGAATGAGATATTATTGGAATAGAAAGATAGAAATGATCATTCCATTTCTAAAGAATTTGTCTTTATCATTTATTTATTCTGCAATAATGAGTGTTCAAGAAGTGGGGTTTGGTCATCAGAAACATGGATGTCCTTGAGAGGAATTGGATGCACCTGTTGGTGGTACACTTCCATGCAGTGGTTTTGGGGTCTGCAGGAACTCTTCCAGGTGGTTTGACCAACTTTGGTTCCTACTACCTCGTTCCTTTCTGTAGATCCAGGTGATCAATCCATACCTCACATCTTGTATCACTTCCATTCTTTCTCTCTAATATGGCATTCCTATGTTTCACTCCCTTCAACTCAGTTTTTCCATCATCACCATCAGATGTCCAACCTCAAATGGGAAGGAATTACTTTATTTAAATAAAAACAAATTCAGCATTTGGAATTGAGTGAATGAGGAGTCCATATTAGCTCTTGGGTACTTTAAGTCACATAGTTCTTTTGAGGCATTCTAGTGAGTTTGAGAAAAAAATTGGTGGCAGTCCAATGGCAGATTGGGGGGTCAAATTTAGTCAGGTCAGCCCATATGATAAACAGTGATTCCAAAGCTTCTTTGTATGGGAATGGCCATGTTTCTAGATAGAGCTGCTAGAAATTAGAGTTTAATGGCACACGGTTTCCTTCTTTGCTTTTGTAAGGATGTGGTATATAGAGAAAGTGGCAATAGAGTATGGGAGAGGTGTCTCTGACAACCACAAGTTAGTGAGTCCCTCTACTCTCTGAGCTTTAATTTCTTCTTAAAATTAAGGAACCTTGACTAATAATTAACATTTTAACTCTTTATATCCTTCTTATATCTCAATTTATATGAAGTGAATTGTTCACGAAGGTTTTTGTGATCCCTGTGATTCTCTGAATTCAGTTGCATTTTCTGCCTCTCCAAAGATAAGAAGGGAATCTAATGGTCCAGTCATGAAGAGCTCATTCTTTTAGGACGGCTAAATTAAAATAATTCTCTGACAGTTTAGGTTAGTTTAGAAAATTACTTGTGAAGATAAGTGGCATAATCCACATAAAATTTAGATCTTCGGTCACTAGATTAAGCATCTGATAAGTTTTTCATTATTATTGTTTTAACCACTCTTAACATTCTTCCTGACGCCCCTCCTCACATCTTGCCTGACAGAAGTAAGTACCAGGGATCAGTAGGTTTAATCATTTTAGTAAAGCCAGAGACCATCTTCACAAAATATGACTTGGGCCCTGCTTCTCATCTTCTTAATAAAGACAGTAAAGGACCAATTGCCATAGATTCTATTGAAGCTGTGTTAAGATTTTCTTTTTATGTACTCTCATTGTTTCCTTTTTACATTCACTGAAGTTTGACATCCAGTTTTTATTACATGTTTCTTCTAATATCTTTTATGCTCAGTATTGGAACATTTTCAGGGCCAGCGGCTGCCACATTAAAATGGCATGGTTAGTTTAGGCACAACCTGAAACAGTAAGAGGTTTTGAGAGACCATAAATAACATGAGTTCCTTTGACCTTTTTTTTTTTTTTTTTTTTCTTAGTAGCAACGCTTCAAAGAACTTTAATAACATCATGGAAGGAGTCCAGCATTTGAATATTATCCTTAAGCCAGAACAGTAGCATTGTTATTTATCTTCACTTTTGTTCTCAGGGCTGGAACTCACAAAAAGCATAACAACAGCACGTTCCTTTTCAGTCCCCAGAAATACCCCCACATTTGTCTTATTAATTAGATGCTGCAAAACAAAGCTTGGGGAATAAACTTCAGAGAAGAAAGGATCTTTCTGTGGTCAAATCAGTTTCTCAAATGCTCCTTTATCTCTTCTGGACACGTGCCCATCTTTAACTGACATATGATTGAATGTTTTAGATATATTTATTAATCTTACCATACCCTAATGAAACTGTTGACAGACAAGTTTCATCTGGCTGTCAAGAATATATGATTCAATTCAATTTTAATTCAATTTGGGAATATGTGAGCATTTCTCCTCTCTTCAGAGCAGAAGAAATTAAACTGGCCCCAGAAAGGAATCTTAGCACAAGGAAAGATGCTGAATTACTACTTGCACATGATTTGTGTGTGTGTGTGTGTTACTGTCCCTCACTGACTGATGATGTAAACACTTCAATTCTCTATTAGAGAATTTAAAATATTGAACATTTATTTACAAATATTGTCCATTTAACAATGGACAAAATGACATTAAGGGCTTTTGCTATAAATAAGTAGTCTGGGGCCCTCCCTGGTGGTGCAGTGTGTTAAAGCACAGTACTATGAAGTCATCTGCAGCCACTGCGGCATTCGTTGGGTCCCCACCCAAGGAAGTGACCCACGTGGCATGGAAGACCTCTCCTGACCCACCTGCTGCTCCCCTCAGCAGTGTATTTCAGTTAATCTGCCTTTCTGCTCCCCACTCTGTCACTGGTGAATTCTCTCACCCTCTGCACCTCTGGCCTGTACCCAGTTCTTGTATGCATAAATAAATTAATCTTTAAGAAACTAGTAGTCTAGAATACAGACATACCTCAACTTAAACTTATGTGTTTTTGTGTTTGATTTTCTCTAGAACTGCTGCATGATCATAAACTACCTTTTTAAAATGGGTTATATGAATTGATACTCTGATGCAGATATTGCTGAGGTTTACACAAGCTTTACATTTTCAAATACATATAATGTAAATTACTGCATAGATAATGTTTTTTGTGTAGTCACAGGCATGATAGATAATTACATGGTGAAATATATATTTCTGCCAGTGGTCTCTGTGCTTAAGTGAATGTTGTGCCATATATTTTGTTAGCAGGAAGGCTGAACTTACAAAAGAGGTATTTCCTTTTGGAGGTCAAACATTATTTAGTTCTTAGTTTAGATTCTGAGGGAGAAAATGAGTTCCTTCAGCTAAAAATTGTGTGCAGAATCGTGCTTTTATTGCTCTTTCTGCTTTTTCCTTCTTTTAATTGCAGTACAGTTACACTGGTTTACAACACTAAAAAACAATGACCTCTTACCAAATGTGACAACGTGGATGGAACTGGAGGGGATAATGCTGAGTGAAATACGCCAGAAAGAGAAAGACAAATATTGGATAGTATTGCTTATATGTGGAATAAATATGAGAGAAAACCAAACCGGTAACAGCCCTTAACAAATAGTTTTAAGTCTCAGTAAATTAAAAGTTGAAGAGCTGTTTTGAATTTATTGTCTATTCCCTCATTTTAAATTTTTCTCTCTGTATTCATATACACTTTTTTTGGGGGGGTAACTATATATTGCAATGATTTTTAATGTGTACATATATACCTAATTCTAATTCTACAGAAAACATAATAAAGCCATTTAAAAATACTTTTCAACCCCCAAAAGTCTCCAGTGTCCATTTGCATTAATCTTGCTCCTTCTCCTGACCCATGTAACCATGGGTCTACTTTTATCTATATGGATTTGTTCTTTCTAGCTGTACCTTATAAATGTAATCATACCATATATATTTTTCTGTCAAGCACAGTGTTTTTGAGGTTTATCAGTGTTGTACCATAGATCCACAATTTATTCTTGTTTAGTACTGAATAGTATTCCATTACAGAGATCACTCATTCACCAGGTGATGTACTGGATGGTTTCCAGTCTTTGGTTATTATAAGTAATGCTGCCATTAACATTTGTATATGAAAATTTGTGCTGGATATATTTGCATTACTCGTGAGTAATTTCCCAGGGCAGGGACTGCTGTGTATATATTTACATTATTCAGACATTTTCATGTTGTTAAACAAAGAGACTATGTCCGCCATTTCGTACATTTTGGCTAGCGATGTGTGAGGTTCACGTTTCTTCATATTCTCACTAACACTGGCATTGTCCCTCTCTTTGATTGTGAACATTCCAGTGTAAAGTATCTTGGGTTTTAAATCACAGTCCCTCAATGACTAATAATGTTAAGCATCATTCCTTGTGCTGAGACACCTTTCTGGACAACCAGTTTTGAAACAAGCTACTGTGTTTTTGTGTTTTTTTCCCCCCTTTGTCTCTGAAGCCTTTATGCGTCTATGTTTAAGGTCTTTTATTAGTATTTCTTGTATTAAGCATTTTTATTATAAAACCATTCATACAAAATTTGGGGAATGCACAAAATTAAGGAAAAACATCTATTTTTTAATTTTGATATACTGAAATACTGATAAAATTTGGAGTACCTAATTTTACTTTTTCCTATAACTCTCATTACTTACATAGTTGTACAAAATTTAAAGACATCTCTTTTAAAAGGCGTATGTGCCAATTTTTTTCAGATTTACTGGTCAGCTAGATTTTTATTTTGTGTCACATTTTCTGATTGCTAAACAGCTACATCTACTATCCCTATTGTCATTTCCTATGTGGTTTCTTGTATAATACTCAGCTTATTCTCCTATAAAAAACTGAAGAAATTGTTCAGAAACTTATGTAGAAATGTAAGTCTAGACTTTATCAATCAATAATGTTTACATCTTTCTGTATCTCCTCTTAACATCATTCTTTCTCTTCAGAACCTAGGTCGAAATGACAGATGTATCTTTGAGCATATTTTTTTATGTGTCCATGTGGCAACCCAAAAGATTCAACTCAACCCCAATACCTCTATGTACTTTTAGACTTTCTTTATTCTCGGAGAAACAACTGAATTCTCTGGGCCAATGCAACACCTACAAGGTTAGAGAAACATCATTAGAGGTCAGTGTTGTTATGACGACACCACAAGATGCAGCAGTTATCTTTAGCAACCTTCATCCTGTATTCTTCAGAGGAGGATTCAGGGGCCTGACTGTTACTTTATCAGTGTGTTAGAACAGTAGCTGGGGAGGCTGTGGTTCTGCTTTCTGCCTTCTGTATATGCAAGACAGAAAAGATACAAGAGATGTGGCAATATAATAAAGAGATTTTTCTCTTCTCCTTCTGCCCTATAACATTTTACTCTTCAGCGATTCTGTGATTGGATATGATTGGGTTAGATGTCAGTTCACAGCTTAGTTTTTAATTGCTATAGTAAATTTTTAACAAGACTTATTTACTTATGCATACAGAACTGGGGTACAAGTCAGACATGCAGGAGCGGTGAGAGACTTCACCAGAGACAGAGTGGGGAGCAGAACAGGCAGATCAATGAATACTGCTGAGGGGAGCAGTGGGCGGGTCAGGAGAGGTCTGCTGCGCCATGTGGATCACCTCCAGGGCAGGAATTGAACTCATCCTGAAGTGGCTTTAGCTTCTTAGTGTTGTGCTTTAACCTGCTGCACCACCAGGTAGAACCCTGCTATCACATTTTTTAGATCACCAATTCATCCATATTGTCTTTCTTTTTTTTTTTTTTAAAGATTTATTTATTTATTTATTCATACAGAACTGGGGTACAGGCCAGAGATGCGGAGGGTGAGAGGATGGAGATGCAGAGTGGGGAGTAGAACAGACAGATCGATGAAGTACACTGCTGAGGGGAGCAGCGGGCGGGTCAGGAGAGGTCTGCCACGCCATGTGGTCGCCTCCGGGGCAGGCGGGGATCGAACTCATGCGGAAGTGGCTTTAGCTTCTTAGTGCTGTGCTTTAACCCGCTGCGCCACCAGGGAGGGCCTGTCTTTCTTTTTTTAAGGTGAGTTTTACGATAGTGTTTAGTTGTTGTAATTCTGATGGAGACGTTTAGTTTCACATGTATCTTGGTTAGGCCATTTTTCTTTCAAGCACAGAAGTAGTACTACATTGATTAATAGTGTGGTCTCTAGAACAGAACTTCCCAAGTTAAAACAAAGCTGAATGACTTTGATTAGCTTAACTTTCCCAAATCTTATGGCTAGTGATTCTCTTTTGTCCTCTCAATTTTCTTTCCACAAAAAACTATCTAGTCTTCTGTTTACTGTTTCTTCTGGTTTTACTACCAAACTTATTTAACATCATGTGGGTTATTTTCCTTATCTCTTATCCTTAGCTTTGATTAAACCCTGTACTATTTGTTTAAATTGGTTATCATTTATTCTTAATGTGGTTTAATATTTAAGAGGTGAGGGTAAAGAACTTTGAAAGATATCGATTTTCAATATTCCAAGCACTGGACTAAATGCCTTGCATAAAAATGCTGATCAGGAAGAAGTAGAAATTGATTTAAAGTATTTGAATAGGTGTTAAATAAAAGAGGGTTACTTTGTATTCAAAGTATTTGGTTTCAGAAGAGAAGATCAGTGCCAAAGAATAGATTGATAAGAAAGTAGATTTGATTTAGTATTAAGAGGAATTTTCTAGCAACTGGAGATTTTAAAAATGGGGTGAACTGTATGTGAGTTTGTGAGCTACACCACATTTGGGCATTCAGAAAGATACTGTAAATTACAGCCTTTTAGGTATATTTTATCCGAGATTTATAGAGAGATCTCCAAAAATCTCCAAAGATAAGCGATCATATTCTATTTATAATTCGATTTCAGTGAATAAGAGTAGTATCCATACTAGAAGTTTTCTGTATGTTATGAGGAAAACTTTATTGTTTTATATTCATAGTGGATTTGTTGTAATCTGGAAGGTAATATTTTTTTTACAATAGGACAGGTATGTAAAAGCTATAATTCTTTTTAGCTATCCTGGTTCTTGCAAAATGTTGTTTGGTGCCCTTGAAATTCAACTCAAAATGTTTGTGATGTCACCATTATTGTATCCCAAGTTTGTTGAACAATGAAAGCTTGATTACTGTGATTTATTAAGAATAGTTAAATGCAGTAAAGGATGTCTTTAAATATACTTTGTACTACCAGGAATAACTTGTTAAAAAAAGCTACTTTTATGCTTTTCAGCATTTATGAAATTAAAGCTTTAGGAGATCTTGAGATAGTGTCATTAATGTGTTTTATTTAGTTTTCCTTAGTTGTTAGAAAATATAAACCAGCATTCACATTTTCAGGATATTGGTGATTAAAGGATTAAAGATTTGAATTTGTTATTATATAGAAGTTTCTCATGTACTTGAAAAATATGTTCTAGTACCTTGATATTTCATTATTTTGTGGAGTAATTGAGTAGAGTTCCCTACATATTCTTTTTTTAAAGAGAATCCAGGTTTCCATTTTAAGTGCTCTGCTGGACTTGGCATTTTAACTTTTCCTTAGCTGAAGATAGTGTGGGCAGTTTTCATGAAGGTTTGTGGACCCCGACTGTATTGTATTGTGGGAGACCAGCAGAGGAGAGTAGTTGCTCCTTATACCCTTTATAGGAAGAACTTA
>NW_004567126.1:5573122-5575166 GCF_000260355.1 Condylura cristata | reverse complement strand
TTTTCATGAAGGTTTGTGGACCCCGACTGTATTGTATTGTGGGAGACCAGCAGAGGAGAGTAGTTGCTCCTTATACCCTTTATAGGAAGAACTTAATCTGTGATTAGGTGACTGAATCACAGGAGGAAATATTGAAACTGCTAGTAATAGCATTTACAAATCACTGGGAGGGTTGAGGTCTCAAGTTCCATGACTCAAAATAATGAGTGAATGAATGGCTGTCTTGTTCAGCTTCAAGCCTTTCTTTTCTTTTTCCTTTTGACCTTTTGTTCAGTTTCTTTATTATGATTTTTTTTGTGTGTGAGATACTATACATGTTATTTTTATACATAACCTTTACATGCTATGCAAAGTCAAAAGGAAATCAAGGTTTTGTGGCACTAGAGTCCTTAGTATCCCCATCAATTCACAGAAAGAAATAGCTTCTACTTTACATTTCTTGTTTTCTGTTTCTCGATTACTCTTCTTTTTTAATGAGAATATGTATTTCATAGATTTCCCATTCATAAATACATGCTTTTGGAAAGTTTGAATTTGTGTGATAAGATCACTCAGTAGATATTTAAATGTGGCGTACACTATTGTTTATCAGGAAGATTGCTACATAGCAAATCTCTAGGACTTATTCATTTTGCATTACTAAGCCTATTCCTCTAGACATGACTTTTTAAACTTTAATTGTACACTAAATTACAGAAGAGACTGAATAAATTTGTCCCCATCTGAGAAAAAAAGGACTTCAGTTTTATGTCCTTAATTGGGATCACCGGACACTATAAAAAAAGTGTTTAATTTTCTTGAGATCATGTTGGATACTTTTACATATATTTTGGTCTCATTAGCTCTTGCCAGACTTTTCTTTGAAGAGACCACTATTTACAGTGTGACCTTCTGAATGCTGCCAATATTCAGTTTATCAGACTGCTTCTCTCCACTATCATATAACAATTTAAAGTAATTTAATTAGATGAATGTGCTTGAGAGTCTTCTTAACATCTAAATATAGACTGTATGTATATCTGCATTATTTCCCTTAACCACTAATTTGATAATTCCAAAGGAAAGGAATGCTTAAGTGGGTCTGGTTTGAACTGTTTTTTATGAAATGAACACGGATCTCATCTCATTTTTCCTTCAGCAGACAAGTTTTTGCCTTAATTTCTAATGCTTTACTATGTGTACTAAATCGACTTAGTACTTTGTTGCTCTCCTCTCCTGGTCCTTATTAATTCTGGACTCCTTATACCTAAAACATAGTTCCTTTTACCTGTCACACTATCATAGGTATGAGGATTTCCTGCAGTATTTGACTTTATTCCCTGTGCTCCCTATCCACCAATTGTCATCACAAAATTTATGGTTTATTTCAATCTTGACATTTATTTCATTTGAAATTGTCTATCTGTCTCCATTATCATTGTTTTTATTTGTTTGTTTGGTTTTCTTGGTTTGTCATAGCTATGTTGAGTAAAACACAATGTTTAGCCTACTTAAGTTTTAGTTTATTTTTCAAAAGCACAATTTATGATTGAGAAGAAGCTTTTCAGTGTTGACAGTATACATTCTAGAAGTTGATTATCATTGCTTTCATTTTGACTTTGTTATGTTTTTTTTTGTCTTTTACACATAATTGGGGCCATCCTGTATTTGTCTTCTGATTTATTTTACTTAGCATTATCCTTCCCAGTTTCATCCATGTTGTTGCAAGTAGAAGTTCTTCCTTTGTTATGGCTAGTATTATTCCAGCATGTATATACACCATACTTTTCTGGTCTAGGCCTTTGTCCTTGTTCACTTAAGTTGTTTCTATAGCTTGGCTGACATAGTGTCCCAGTTAACACACATGTATATATATCTCTTTGTATTAGTGTTTTTGTCTTCTTTAGGTAGATGCCTAAGATTGGAATTGCAGAGTTATATGTTAGATCATTTTTAATTTTTTTTAAAGATTTATTTATGTATGCATACAAAACTGGGGATACAGGCCAGATGTGCAGAGGTGGTGAGAGGATTCACCAGAGATGGGGAGTGGAGCAGAACAGGC
>NW_004567126.1:5563704-5572297 GCF_000260355.1 Condylura cristata | reverse complement strand
TACCACTGATGGTGCAGTGATAAAAATATGTTCTGTATGGCAGCTTTTCTGAAGGATTATTTAGCTTAATTGAGGTTTAAAATATGGATTTCTTTAAAATTAGTGACTTTTGTCTGTTCAGAATCTTTCTGCTTAATGTCTTTTTATTCAAAATAATAATCTTAGGGACTAAATCTTTTGAAAACTTTTTTTAGGATTTTAATGGACTTCGGGGGGAAGATTTGTAAATCAGCTTGATGGACTACATCATAGCATCATGATACCCTTTTAAAGGTGCTGATGACAATGATGATGTGTCCTTATTGAATGCTTATTACCATGGCAGTTCATAAGAGTTACCTCATTTTATCCCACAACAGCTTTGTAAGGCCTGTTTTATAGATCAGAAAACTGAAGTATCCAACAAAGCTTCTCCAAGGCTGTATAGCAGTCCATGCTGAAGGCACATACCCAGACAGGGTTTGTGTTACAATACATGGCCTCAGATAAATTTAATTAGTATATTTTGCTGAAGAAATATCAAAGGTCATTCATTTCTTTAAACTTTGTTGAGAAGGAGTTTCTATAGGAGTTGTATAAGTTACTGTTACACAGTCTATGGTCATTTTGGGCAGAGATAGATATATCTGTGAAGTTCAAATTACTATAGGAAGGTATAAACAAGTTCCAGATCATAGTGCTATCTGGAGTTTATGGTTTTCTTTCTTGGAAGCTAAGCTAAATTTAATTTTAAATGTCACATTTGGGCATTTCTTTAAATTGTCCTTTGAGCAAATGTAAATGAGGACAAACTTTGCCGCTAGAAAGTCAATCATGTTTGTTTTTCATTGAAGATTTGCTATATTGTTACCATCACATTTTATATTTTGGTGTTTGCTAAAATGAAAACTTTCAAAAATGTTTTTCCCAGTGTATCTTTTTGTCCTATATTTTCTTAAAGTTGCCACAATTTTGGATCTAAGCTGTTTAAAGTGATGATGGTAGGATTATGCAGATGTGACTCTGGGCCTCTAAGGAACTCTTGGGAATTCATTTGGACCAATGGCATGCCTGACTCAGAACATATGCCTTGTTTCCCTCCTTCCTGTTTGAGTCAGGCTTTGCACATAACTTGCCCCCAGCATTTCACCATTGTCCAGCATACATTAGGCACTCAACAAATGTTTGCTAAGATGGGATCTTAAGTTCGTTCTGTTTCATTGTTAAGCCAAAGCATGAGAATATATGTGACAACATTTAAAAAAAAAATATTTATTTATGCATACAGAACTGGAGAACAGGCCAGAGGTACAGGGGCAGTGAGAGGATTCACCAGAGACAGAGTAGGGAGAAGAACAGGCAGATCGACAAAATACACTGCTGAGGGAAATAGCAGGTGGGTCAGGAGAGGTCTGCCACGCCATGTTAATCACTTCCTGGGCTGGGTCGAACTCACACTGAAGCAGCTCAGCTAGCTTGCAGCACTGCACTTAAACCCACTATGCCACCAGGGAGGGCCATGACAGCATTTTGTAAAGTAGTATTTAACTGTGAGGTATTATTGACTGAATTCATTCATTCGTTCATTAGTGGTCACAGTTAAATATACACTTTTAACATGATTTTACTTAAATAACATTGTTCCAATTTACTTGTCATTATACTCTGCCTGGTATAAAATGAAACGACAAAAAAGAAAAAAGATTACATATCAAATCCTAATGGGGTAATTTCCTGATGGCATGTCCCCATTTATGGTTATTAGTCTAATTTTGGTCATAACATAAGTAAGTCATAAGTTACTTAAGTGATCCAAGCTTATAAATAGTCCTTCATTTTCTATCATGCATCTATTGGTACAGTGGGTCTTCCAAAGTTTGCCTTATTGTCACTGGTCATTAGTAATTGCCACCTTCTCTGCCACTACTGCTTATGTATACCCAGTCTGGTTCTTTTTAATAATTTTTTGTTGGTTTCTTATTTCATTACATGTATACTGGGGGTTAACATACAAAATATGGCACATGCTAACCCCTCAGGGAATCTCTCATTACTTATTACTGATATGTGTTTATTTTTTTTCTTACTTCATAGAGTACCTGGATAAAGTAAACCTTTGTTTGTTGATTAAATGAACTCACACAAAGACTTTATGCTTTATTATGACTTCATGCATAACTTCAACTTAAGTTCTTTTACCTTAAGGTATGTAAGTGAAAGGATAGGCATTTGTTAGTTCCATTGAAGAAATGGACCAACAATAGAATTGATTTACCTGTGCTACTAAAAAGCTGGGGTTTTTTTTTATATATAAATCATGGAATTACTTTTATAAGGATTATTAAGAGTCCTCCTTTCCAGCTTTTCTAAAGTAAAACCTTTTTTTCAATTTAAGTTGATGTTTACCTGAATACACAATTTTTCTTAGAAAAAGAAGCAGCTTTCTTAACAAATTGAGTGTCTTTTTTAATTCTTGAGAACCTGGTTTGTACAAGTTTGTACTTTTGTGCTAGATGTTGAAGTTCTACCCTGATGAGAGGCAAGGCCACTTGTCAACATTCCCCTGTGGTCATGGATGGGGTTTGTTTGTTTTTTGCTTGATTGCTTAGTTACTGTTTATCAAGTGGACCAAAACATTTTTATATACCATGTCAGTTAATTATTTCAACAGTTTTATCTCCATTTTACAGATAAGGAAATAGAGCTATATATATTGTGTTAAGGGACCACCAAAATGTGGTCTTTGCAGAGAAATTGGAGAGGGAATCAGGAATAGAAGAACTGCATGATCATATTCATTAACAACGAAACCTAAACAATTTGTTCAAAGTATATTCTTAATAAAAGAGTGAGAATTTTATCTATTTAAAAAAATCAGAATTGTTTTAGTCTTTTAATCATCTTTGGAGCCTTTTTTGGATCACATTTGGGCTTGAGGATCACATTTCTGGCATGAAGCCCTGGGAATATGAGGAAAGGACATGTTAGAATGTTCCAGTTGGCTGGAAGTGTGGAAACATCTGAGAGATTTTTCTGGTCAGGTCCATTAGGAGCACAATCCGTGCTGCACATTCTGGTCTTGGAGCATTTTGGGATGTGGGAAACTGAGTTCAGGAGACATGGGAATAATGATGAGAAATCCAGAAACAAGATTTAAAAATAGGTGACTGCCAGGCCCTGTCCCTGGCTTTTCCCTTGGCATTGTGTGAGGCCAGTGCATTGCACATGAGTGACAGTAAAGCTTATAACTCGGCACCTTTCATTGACTTCATTGAAGTGATTACAAAATGTGAAAAAAAAAAAGAAGAAGCAAAACTAGGCTTTATCATAGAATTCTGTAAATGACACGCATTTGGAGACTCTTTGGTCTTTTATGACCAGAATACCATTGCTTGCACTCTGTAGTTAAGCACTAAAGTGCCACTGAAGTAATTTCAATAAGGAAAGTTGGAATAAGAACTCATGAAATACAGATTTTTGAAAGAGAAAAACATTTTGTCACAGTCAGCGTTTTTTGTATTGTGAAAGAAATCAACAGCTCAATGTTCAGCTAGTCATTTGAACTGTTAAAGTGTTAATAAGCATTTGTAGGACTTTGTTGAATGACTTTAGAAGAGTCAAATGGCAAACAACTGAAAATGTTCTAATCATTAATTAGAATTCAATTTCTTTCTATTGTTTACACTTTTAATGAGATTTAATAATTTTATGCTTCACCCTCATCAATATATTATAAATTCTGAATTGGTATACTATAAAGACTTTTGCAGTTATTTCCTGTTTGGAAGTAAAGCAGTAATCCTAAATTTCTGCAACTTAATTAATTCATTTCCAGCCTAACTCCTGGTATACTTGTCTGTCTGGAGTGTCTTGTCTAGTCCTGGGTAGCTGTGGACAGCCTGACCTATTTTCAAATGATCTATTGAAAGGTCATGAGAGCAGCTGTTTAGAGCTCTAAGTCATTTCTTTTCAAGACCAAGAATTATTAGTTTTTTAAGTTCCCACTCATGTGATATGTTGTTTGAGATTGCATCGCCCAACTTGACCTTCCTTGGACAGGTTCTTACTTGCTAATTGGTCTCAGACTGAATTCCACAATCTCAAGGAGTTCTGGCTAGGACAGACTGCTGGGAGTGCTTGGTGTGGAGACCAAATCTCACTAATATAACTGGTTCTTTTTTCTTCAGGAAATATATTAGGTGTTTGGCTTACATTGAGTGGATGGCCGGTGACCATGTTATGGTCATTTTGAAGTAAACTTTTAAATCAGGTTCTTCTGTTTACCTTTGAATGTTGTCATTGTATAAATGATTTATCGTTATTATATCTCACCTTCTTAGTTTTATCATATTGCTTTAGTTATTTAAATATAGTTAAACACTCATTCTTCTATCAGTGATTTAAATACTCTTTCTAGAAGGTTTTGTTTGACCCTTCCTTCAAGAATGGAAAGGACATTTTGAGGAAAATAAAATAAGGAAATCCTATCAAAATATGTTATGTGATGCTATTGTAAATGTGTTAATAATACTTGTTGATATTTTTATTCTATACACCTCACATTTTCACTATGGTAAAAATTTTTCACTCAAATTTACATATGCTCTCAGAAATAATTACTAACAACAGTGTATCATAATTACATGATACATCTGTTCAAAGCATTGAAAACACCATTTCTAAATAGTTTTTCTTTATACTGGGATGGCTTGTTTTCCTATTTTAATTATATATGAGATTTAAATCTGAATTTAATAAGTGTATCTATGTGATTGTTATTGTAACTGACAGTTTAAACTTCTTTAAAAAATTTTTTTTAAGATTTATTTCTTTATGCATACAGAATTGGGGTATAGGCCAGAGGTGTATGGGCAATGAGAGGATTCACCAGAGGCAGAGTGGGGAGCAGAACAGTCAGATTGGTTATATACACAGCTGAGGGGAGAAGTGGGAAGGACAGGAGAGGTCTGCTGTGCCATGTGGGTCACCTCCCTGGCTGGGGTTTGAACTCTGACCATAGTGGTTATAGTGTTGAGACTTAACCCCTAGGACACTGAGGAGGCCCTCAACTGGTTTACAACAGTTAAATTATTCTTATATACTGTTGCCCTAAGAAAGTAAATGTTGAGTATCTAGTCAAAGGTAGATACTGACCAAGTTTTCTTGACTTTAGCTAATTGCTTATTCGCATAAAGGTACTTTCCCCTTTATCTAGTCACATAAAGGTATTTTTGCCTTTAACTATTCAAATTTCATACTTAAAAAAACTTAATCTACTGCACTTTGTTTTTTAAAAAAGTTCTTTTTTGGTGATTTTTCAAGAGAAAGAAGGGGAAAAAGTTAGGAGTCAAGAGAACAGGACCCTCGTCAACTGTTAGAGAGATGTGATAAGACTCTGCATGAGTGGCTTGCTGAGGTACACACTTGCTGTGCAGGCAGGACTGGCACTGGGCAGGAAGGAGTGAGCTCCAACAGGTGCAGAGAAGGACATGTGGGAGCAGTGAGCCCCATGTTTCTTGGCTTTCCAACACACTCAGCAGCTCCGTGAGGAACAGGTGTAGCAAATGGGCCATTGCCAAGGAACCATAAAGACTGATTTCACCCTGAGGCACCGTGGGAATGGTCATCCACGGGGTTTAGGAAGGAGGAGCCCAAGTGTATGGAATTGCTTCCAGCCCAGAGAACCACCAGTGTGTGAATGAACTTTGTAACAAAGAGGTCGGGAAGTGGAAGGATGCAACATAAATATAAAGGAATGGAGGGAATGACATCCCATGGAAAGACTGTCTCTCTTAGGTCCTTTATTCATGCAACATGTATATGTCAGGAAGTGATAGTTATGGTTAATTTTAAGAGCAGTGCTATGTAGTTTGAATTTTTTTCTTTACAAATGAAAAAGTAGGAAATCACTGGCCTAAATTTCCCTTAGGACTCTAGAAAATTAAGTGTAGAATCAGGTGTTAGTACCTTCCTCCTAGAGCCCTCATTCACTGAAATCATGGAAGGATTTATAGCATTCACACTTGTCACAGATTGTTTTCCTAATGCTAGAAGAAATGTATAAAAGTAGTAAATAGTTTCTGTTAAAGGGACATGGAGACGCCAGGCTTGGAAGACTGAGAGGTGCCTGCTCTTCCTAAGATGCATCGGTATCACCAAGTGCTGCTCATTTCTAACAATGCAAGGGATTCTAATGTTATGGAGAAAAGGACCCCGAAGATATTGTTGGCTATTTTCATTCTTCTACCAGTCAAATATCAGTCCTTGACAAAGGAAAAGGAAGAGATGTGAAGTGTCAGGTGTGATGAGTGGGTCTGAACACCAGTCCTGTAGCTCGTGATATGGATGCTCTCCTAGGAAGCACAGTGCAGCTCACACAGACTCCAAGGGTGTGTTTGTAGAGTGTTTTAATACTCACTGAGACACGTTGTATGGGTGATAAAATAGGAAGTTTACTTCTTACTTCAATTTAATTGTTCCCATGAGTAACAACGCTAATACTTAGATCCTTTGTGACTCAATACATAAGTAAACTTTTTTTGGGGAAACATCTAAGAGAATTAGATAACTAAGACATACATCAAAGAGAAATTGATCTCCATGTAAACCAGTCAGTCAAAACATGAGAGTGTTACAGATAAAATTAAAAAGAGAGATAAAGTGATGGTTCCATGGGAATATACTCAGAACTTGGCCAGAAGATGTAACTGATGATTTCTTAGCATAAATTTTTAAATTAATATGAAGCTAAGATTTATGAAGGTGCCTCATCATTTCCAGCTGTCAGTTGCTAGTCTATTGGCAATTTGACTGAAGGCAGAGCACATGATATAAATATTTCACTTGCTTTGATGAAAATTCCATCTTTGAGAACACATGTAAGAAATTATGGAAATTGGTGGATTAATTCTCTGGACATATTTGTTACTATCAGAGATGGTTGATTGTGGAAAGATATAGCAGTCTTATGAGTCTTAGAGTTCCTAACACCCATATCTGGGTAGAGTTAGACAAACACCCTGTACTCTAAAAAACTAGAAGCCAGTAGTTACAGAAAAGATTAAACTATAATTTTATGGAGTAAGTTTCTAAACTGCATTGAATGGAAGACAGTGCTTCCTATTCATACACACCCACACCCACAGTTCCCCTCACACACTCTTATTTAAGGTAGGTAAGTACTTAAAGGAAACAGTAGTAAATAAAAAGAAATGACCAATATTCATTTGAAAGGTTCAAATACACTTTCTATAGTAACTGAACTACCATTCATTCATTTTATATATACTTAACATGTATATATGTATAAATTATGAAGTACCTGTTGTATGCCAGGTATATATAGTTTAGATGTTGGTCTATTAAAAGTAATCTAATCGTAAAATAATACATTATGAATTACTTATAACCTATTCCATCATCAAACTTTGATATTCCAAGTCAGTCTAATTTAAAAATCCTAACAGATATGAACATAATGTCTTTAAGCTGACCAATTATCTCAAAACTTTTTCTTTTCCCTTTTTGTGTGATTTGTACTTTGTCCACAAGTAGACATCACTGTGCTAAATTTGTGAATTTCTTCCCATTCTCCAACTTTAATATATTTTGTGTTTTAACAAGGTGACCAAAATCTTTAACATGAGGAATACATTTCTCCTGAACACAGTTAGAAGCTATTAGAAGTTCTCTTTAACTATTAATATTTTATTAAGTGTTAATTTGTACAGACAAATATAATCTATATATGATATGAATGCAAGATAGAAAACATAAAATAAAATAATAACCTGTGAACCCACTCTTTCATGTAACTGAAAATATTCCTCATTTTCTACTGAGCTGCTCAGTAGAAGGGACTGCCCTGTCCCTTGACTCTGCATGACACTGCATGCCCTTGTGCAGACACACATCCTGGGTCAGTGTTCTCAGTACGATGTGTGCTGTTTTGGTTCAGTTCTCAGGGGTCTTCAGAGGATGTCTATATCCTCCAGTGCTTACTGTTTACTTGTACTTGTCTCTGAACTTTATAAAAAATGTAACCATACTGGAATGAATTTAGCTTATCTAGGATTCTCTAAGCAGGAGCATATGGCAGCTCAAGTCACTTCCGTGAAGTAACCGCCGATAGTGATAACCCTCTCGGTGCCCCAGACCCAGAGTTATGTGCCTTGATGTATTGCATTTAACTCAGCTGCTGAACCAGATCTGTAGTATCATCTCCCTTTTATTTTTCTAATGAGGTTAAAGAAAGTAAGTTAAAATTTATTTTAGATACATAGACTGATAATTTTGCAGCTATGGAATTTTTTAAGATTGCAAATGGAATACTTCTTCCTGTGTCACTTAAAGCAGGTAACAGGATTGATACAACAGCTACTGTCAATTTTTATTTGCAAAATAGTCTAATATTTAACCTAAATAATCACTTGATACTTTTGACTGAACTGTTGAATAAATATTTTTTCATTTAAGCTTTAATCCAAGAATTCTTCTTGTGAACAGTTTTGAGGAAGCCATTTTTGTAAATATAGTCCACCTTAGTTGATCTTAGTGCATTTTGATCACGGGCCTTAGGCTTTCTTATTCCCTGAGTGCCTTATTTCCCTTCCCC
>NW_004567126.1:5561225-5562364 GCF_000260355.1 Condylura cristata | reverse complement strand
TTGTTTTTAGATTTTACGTTAATTTTATCCCTTAGTGTTCTCACTTTCTCTAAATAGATCCAAGTTTCTTACCTGTATTATTTTCCTCCCCCCTCAAGAACTTAATTTTACCAGCCGTGTGTTTTATCACCATCTTCACTGTTCATTTTTTTTTTTTTATCATTTTTTTCCATTGAGCAAAAAATGAAACTGGTTTAATATTGTTTGTGTTTTAGAAGGATAGTTTCTTCTCTTCCAGAGGCTATTATTTCACACATAGTCCCTTGTTTTCCTTGCCACTTTGTCACAAGAGAACAAGTTAAAGGATGTTCCTGAAGAAAGGAATGCATGTTTCCCTTTGAATTAGTGTTTCATAATTCTTTGGGTAGATAACTAAGAGTGAAATTGCTGGATCATATGGTAGGTTTTTAATACCTCCACATTGTTCTCCATAGGAACTGGGCCAGTCTACGTTCCCACCAACAGTGTATAATAGGGTTCCTTTTTTTTGCCACCATTCTCATCAATACTTTTTATTTCTGGACTTTTTGATATGGATCATTCTCACAAATTTGAGGTTTTGATTTGCATTTCCCTCATAGTGATGATGATTTTTTTATGTGCCTGTTGTGTGTCTTTGGAGAAGTCTATTTAGCTCTTTTGCCTTTTTTAATTGGGTTTAGTAGTTGTTATTTGTTGAGTTGTATGAGTTCTTTGTAGATCTTGGGGTATTAGCCCTTGATTAGATGTGTGGTTACAGATGTTGATTTTCAATAGTGTACAACTGTCTTACTTAATCTTATAATACAGTGGTTCCTGCATATATACAGATTTCTCTGGTTTTAGATTTATATTTTCTATAGTTCTTAACAAGAAACAAGAGTTAAAAGAACACTAGTTCTTTTTAATACTTCCTGTAGATTAAATAATTAGAGCTATCAATCTGATGCAAGTGATTAATGGAAGTACTAGAAATATTAGATTATTTGCTTCTTATTCCATGCAAAACTTAATCTAATGACTATGTAGAATAGCTTAATGTTTTTTTTAGAAACCTGTAAACTTGCAAGCCAGTTTTATATATTAATTATGCATAGCTTTTAATAGTTTGCTTTGAAGTATACACAATAATAATAAGCATAGCTCATGTTTGTGTAAAA
>NW_004567126.1:5525462-5559350 GCF_000260355.1 Condylura cristata | reverse complement strand
AGATCCTTAGGAACATTGCCTGTGCACCAGGTATGTGTGTGAGCATGTCTCCATCATGGCTCTGCTGGAGGGGACTCAGTTTTCACAGTCAACCAAGGACATGGGCCATAACTGTCTCTGTGCCCCTCTATCTACTGACTGGCCTTGGCACCAGTCCTCTTCTCTGTATGAGCTCAGGCAGGCTATAATCCTGCACAAAGTATGACTAATGTGTGAGTGCTCATGCTACATTGATTTTTCTCAATTACTATTTCCTGCAAAATGTTCCAAATCATGAGGATGGGGTTCTGTTCTAGTCATGGAGGAACCTAGACTGATGTGTAGTTTCTCAGGTCTTTCCCATTTTTCCCCCATGTAAGGGGGGAAAGAAGCATGGAATATTGTGTGGAAGAGCTTGTGAATCAGCACTGGGAGAAATATTTGTGCTTGCATTCACATTTTGCAATCTCACAGTCACAAGAGAAACTGAGAAATGGAATCTGGTTCTGTGCTGGAAAAGAAGTAGGGAATGGAGTTTGACCACAGTCATGGATGACCACCTTGAACAGAACTAACTCGTGCTTTACACGAAGATGCACCCTATTTTAACTAGTTCTCAATCTGAAAATCTTGAAAATGATTTTTGACCTTTGTTTGTGCCTGTTTAAAAAAGTTGTTTTTGGTTTTTTGTAGGAGACTTGTTACTTAAATAAACTAGTGCTTGCTAAATCTGTTTCCAATCACATCTTCAAAGAAAGTTGTCATAATGCTGTAGTATTTCCTTCTAGTGTTTTATGTACATTAAAAATATAGTTTGTATAAAAACATTTAAAATATTTCATACTACATCAAATGTGCTTCTGAATTAGTATTTTGAGCTTTCTCTTATTTGTGTAAAAATACTTGAAAATTTCTTTATTGTTATGGGTTTATAAATTTTTATTATAGAGGTCACCATAATTTATTTAATCATTCTCTTGAGAATACTTTCCTCCAAATAATTATGCTGAGTGAAAGAAGGCTATTGCTAAAGGTAAAAAGATGTATGAATCCATTTATATAATGTTTTTGAAATAAGAAAAATAGGTGAATAACAGGTTAGTTACTGCCCTGCGCGAAATTGTGGGAGGGGCAAACCAGATGGTTGAAGGATTATAAATGGTCAACACAAGAAATTCATGTGGGATGCAGCTACCCTGTATCTACATGGTGGTGGATGTATAAGCCTACACATGATATAAAGCAGCACAGAACTAAACACACAGACACACACATGGTTGGTGATTGGTCATACCAATGTCAATATTCCGCATGTGAAAGTGTTTTTGCAAGATGCTATCATTGAGAAAACTGAGAGCATACAAAATCTGTTATTTCTGACAACCAAATATCAACCTACAATAAAAAACAAATTTTACTGAAAACAGTAAGGCATGAAATCTATCATACCGCATTAGTACTTTACACATCATTAAGTTCTGTGGTTTGGTGACCATTAGCTTTCATATGGCTGTAATTAGAGAATTGTCCCTTGCTTACTCACACTCTGCTGTTCCTAGTTAGACATTCCAAATATAGCTGAAATCTTTTCTTGTTTTTTGCTCCCATTTTGTTTACTTTGTGGTAATTTTTATACTATATTAACAATTAATTCATGAACATATTTCTTTATTCTCTAACCCTTTTGTTAGTACGAGTATTTCACCATTGAATCTTTAGGGTAGCTTGGACTTGGGCCTGGTTTAAAAAGTTTAGTTATCTTTTTTCCGTTAGCTATGGAGTTATTGTCAAGGACCTGTGAGGACAGCACTGGTTATTTTGATGCATGATGAACTGAATTTACCTTTATGTTCTTTAGGATAATAAGTGATGCTCTTAAAGATACTTTCATTTTATGAAGAAATCTGATTTATTCACTTTTTTACTTTTTAAAATTGCTCTAAGTAGGGGAATTGGGATAATACTGTTCCTTACAGCCTCTACCTTTGCCATCATCACTGTGCAAAGTCCTCCTTTTCAATTACCATTTCCTCTCTATTTCTAGCTGCCAGTCCCATACTACATGCTTCACATCAGCTTTCTCTTTTATGCACAGATGTAAAATGTGCAGTGTTTGATATAAATTTCATGTTTTCATAAATATTACTGTGCCTAGACATCTTGCATCTTTTAAAATCATGAAAGTGTGTGTAGGTTTTTATTATTCTCTCTAAATTTGAGCATCATTCTATTGAATCTTCAAAATATTTAACTCAAATTTTGATCACAATTACATTGAATTTTTAGGTCAATTGATAAAAATTATGCTCATGTTTTGTGCATGTCTAGTAAAATCTTAGAGAGAATTTGATAGTGTTTATGTTTCCTCCATGCCTCTGATTTTAATAAGACATTTGCTTAATGTCTTTTGGATGGTGCCTTAGTAGCCAAGCTTGAAACATTTTTTTGCATTTTTATTTTGCTGCATATTGTTCATGAACTAACATTTCAGTGTCAACATGCAGGAACTAACATGCAGGTTTCTGTTATAATGCTAGTAAATATCCCATTATTATTGTATTTTGATTTTCTTCATTTTTTTTAAGAATTGTTTTATTCATGTATGTATGCAAGAACTGGTGTGTAGGCCAGGCATTGGGGGTGGGTAAGAGGATTCACCAGAGAGAGTGAAAAACAGAACAGGAGGAGCTACTGAAATACACTGCTGGGGGGAGCAGTGGGCAAGACAGGAGAGGTCTGCTGCACCATGTGGGTCAGCTCCCGGGCTGGGGATTGAACTCATGTCGCAGTGACTCCTGATAGTTTGATGGTCCCCTGCACCACCAGGGAGGCCCTGGTATTATGAATTTTCAATTATAGAGTCTGCCAAAGGATTTAAATACAATTTGTACTCCCTCAACTTGCATAAAGGTGTCACACCAGCAGTCCCAGGCATACGGGTTTGGATTATTTAAACTTTTTTTTTTGCCAGTGTTGTATGCTGTGGGCTGAATTCTATCCCCCAATATTCATATGCTGCAACTCTAATTCCTGCGATGACTATATGGGAGTCAGGATCTTTAAAAGAGGTGATTAAGGTTAATGAAGTCTTAAGGATGGAGCCCTGGCCTTTTAGTTCTTTCTGTGTAAGAACTAGACACCAGACCTCAGTGCTCTCTCCATGTGAGGACACAATGAGAAGGCAGCTGTCTGTAACCTAGAATGAGAGCCCTGCCAGCCCTGACCTCAGGCTTCCAGTCTGCAGAACTATGTGAAAATAGTTTCTGCTGTGTGATGCCCATTCTGTGGTATTCAGCTAAGGCAGGTTGAACTGTTTAAGACATTAAGCCTGATATCCGAGTGATGGCCATATGGCATAATCTTAGCAAATAAAGTCATGGCGTGGCTGGCTATTAGAAACCCTAATATGTCTTTGTTCTAGGGCATTTGGGTGTTAGATGAAGTGAATGAGCCATCAGAGTCTCTTTCCATGTGAACTACACAGAATGATAACTACTTTCCCCATCATTTCAGTGCCTTATGTCATGGTTAGGCTTTATGTATTCCCATTTTTTTCTGATACTTAGCATATTGAATTATTTTGCTGTCTAATTTAATTAGGTGACCTGAGGCTTTTTATAAGCTAGGGTTCTGAAGTACAAAGTAGCATGCAATACATGTGTGTGTATGTGTGTCTATTTAGAACAGGGGCCACTTCAGCAGAGCTGCCTAGAAAATTAGACAATTGCACTTGCCTTATTTTTTTTGTCATTTATTATACATTTTTTTCCCTCAAGTGGATCTTCCACAGCAATCTGATACTTTCTCTTATTTGTTTTTGAGACCTCATTCTCAGACTGAATATATTAAATGTCTAGTAGATTTTTGGACCTAAAGATAACATGGAGATAGGTTAACATCCTTTAGTACCTACCTCAGTACTTAAAATGTATTAAAAGAATGGACATATATTTGTTAAAAAAAATCATCTTCATATCTAACTTAATTCATGTGGGAATTTGGAATCTTCTGAAACAAATTTTGAAAGTACTTCCCATAGAATAATGACAAACTACCCCAGATGGGTCATGGAGATGTCTGAATTACTGGAATGGAGAGACATTTACTAACAAAATAATTCATGATTATACATTCTGAACATTTAGCTAACATAGAATATCAAAGCAGCAAGAGAAGCATTTCAGCACTGCTGTGGCATTGTAGGTAAGGAAGGCAGTGAAACTTTGTGTGATAAACACCTTTAGAGTGACAGTCTGCTCCACACAGGCCTGGGGAAGGGGCCACAGCTGTGGTTGAGTACCATACCATGCTGGTCAAGTGCAGAGTACTTCATTTAACTTTCTTTTAAGCCTATTAATATCCAGTAAGTCTGAGTTTGTGTCCACTCTCAAATAAATTTGGTTGTTTGGAAAAAATCTTGGTTAAACAGTAGTCGTGATGAGAGACTTGCTAATTTTCAGGTTAGTGAAGCAGAGAAACATTCTGGCTATTTCAATTTCCATTATTTGGTCATGTTTGTAATTTAAACAATGGCTTAGAAGCAGAATTGAAAAAATGTCCTTAGCCTCTCAGAAAATGTTCCACTGCAGCTATGTCATCTTTATGATACTATCTGGAAATTATGGGGCTTTATGTTGTGTGTATTCTTACAGGAGATCCCAAAATTCTAGACAATTTTACTTGACTCTACTTTGCTGGTAGTTTAGAACGATATCAGATATAATACACTATGCAGAAAGTGCTTTGTCATCTTCTGTCACCTTTTCTACCCCTAGCAATTTTTCTCATCTCCCATTCTACTTAGATAACAATAGATACTCATGGTTTTTATTTTAAAAAATCCACCTCATTCATTAATTCATTTATTGCTGGTGGGAATGCAAAATGGCACAGCTCTCCTGGGAGATAGTTTGGTGGTTTCTTATAAAACTAACTATACTCTTACCATAGGATCCAGTAATCACACACTTTGGCATTTGCTCAAAGGATTTGAAATCTTATGTCCTTTCAAAAGTCTGCACACAGATGTTCATAGAAGCTTTATTAATACTTTATTATTACTTGCCCATAGTTGGCAACAACTGAGGTACTTTCCATTAGGCAAATGAATAAGCAAACTGGTAAATGCAAATGATGGGATATCACTCAGTTCTAAAAAGAATTATGAGCCATAAAAAGAGATGGAGGAAACCTGGAGGCATATGACTAAGTGAAACAAGCCTATAGATTGTATGATTACAACCATATCATATTCTGTAAAAAGCATGAAAAAGGTGGTTAAAAAGATCAGTGATTTTCAGAGGTAGGGGGAAGGGAGGGAAGAACACAGGACTTTAGGGCAGTGAAATCTTGTCTCATCAGTTATTCTAGTAGGAGATGTTGGTAAAGGGAAAGGTGTACATGTATGGCATCAGGAGGTATATGGAAAATCTCTACCTTTCACTCAGTTTTTCTGTGAACCTACAGCTGCTTAAAATAATTTCAATAAGAAAGTCATGAATCTGCATTTAAGTAGCTTCTGGGAATTTCAAGCTGGGTAGCAAAATCATGAAAACCTGCCCTGCCTTTGGGTGGTTAGCTACTGATTATACCAGGGCCTGAGAACTATAATGTGAACCTTGGCCAAAGACTCATGGTTTTATCTGCAAAGGAAGTTTGGCTATGATTAAGACCAAATTGATGATAGGAAAATGACAGGAAACAAATTGTACTTTGGTTGGGTAAGCTGAAATTTACAGGTCTCTAGGGGAAATTCCATAGGGCCTGGGTGGTCTTGCTTCTATGTTTGGATACAGTATTAATACCATAGTGGGTCATGTAAGATAGAAATGTAATACCAAGAAATTCCATATCAGTGTTTTTCTAGAGACAGTTCAGAAAGGGTCAAGTTATATTGGATCTATATAGGGAGCCAACTGAACTGAGAAAATTTGATATGGCCAGACAGAACAGTAGAATAAAATCAACTGTGGCTATCAAAAGTGCCAGAAAAAATTTTTAAATATATTTTTGGTGAATGTAATTATTGTTAAATAACCTTGGTTAGCACAGACCTGTGTGCTAAATTTTTGGACTTAATTTTTTATATGGTGGAAGTTTATACTCTAAAGAATGAAATCAAAATTTGAGGATAGAGTAAGTCATTTAAGTTTGAGTTTGGGTGAAAGTTTTGCATCCTGACAGCTTTTGTAAGACATCACCTCATAATGTGATACATGTAGGTGGAGTTAAGACTTTAAAAGGAAACGAGCCTTGTGGGAAACAGCCTTTGGGGCTGTTCAGGGCAACTGCCGTGATGGTGCCAGTACTTTTAACCACCACTGCTTTTGCACGGCCTCTGAAATGTCATTATAGGAAAAAAGGCAAACAGTGTCTTGGTATTGTTTTGAACAAAATAGTGTTGACCTTGTGGAGTCCCTAAAATGATTTCTAAAATTCCTGGTGGTCTGAGTATTGCATTTTATGCATGGAGGCCTTAAATGCAGAATGTCCACAAAAATAGAGAGGGCATGTTCTTTCTCTTTAGCTGTTCCTCCTGTTTGATCTTGAAAGTGCCACTCTCTTGGTTGAAAAGCCCCTAAATTCCAGAGTACTGGGAGTGTTACTTTAATGCTAAGACATTTTTTTTCCTTTAGAAAATGATAATGGCATTTTGGAAAAATATTACACAATTTTTTGATTTGAGTGTAAAAATAGTGTTTTTTAAAATGATGATGATAATGTTTCATACCTTCATACATTTTTTTAAAATGTAGTTTTTATATGGGAATCTTGTGGGAGAATACAGGAAAACTGGAGATGGATGTTTTCAGATAGCTTGTGTTTTCATTTTCATTTGTCTAGGTTTTTAAAGATTTCTACTTTGATTTCCTCATTCATCCAGTAGTTATTCAGTAATACATTGTTTAGTCTCCATATATTAGAGTTTTTTCCCCACTTCAAAAAATCTTATTTTTTAAAAAGATTTATTTATGTATGCATACAGAACTGGTGTACAGATCAGAGGTGCAGGGGCAGTGAGAGGCTTCACAAGAGACAGAGTGGGGAGCAGAACAGGCAGATCAATAAAGTACGCTGTTGAGGGAAGCAGCAGGTGAGAGAGAGACAGGAGAGGTCTGCTGCGCCATGTCGGTCACCTCTGGGGCTGGGGATCGAATTTGGACTGAAGTGTCTACAGCTAGCTTGCAGTGCTATGTCCTAACCCATTGCACCACCCAGAGAGGGCCCTTTCTCACTTTTTTTTTTTGCAGATTTTTTATTTTACACCCTATGGAAGGAATTAAACACTATCTAAAAATTAACAATGATATAAAAAATAAATTATTTAAAAAGTTTACCTCTCAAATACTAAAGAAGCACCATTGTATAACATTTAGCTTGCAAAAACTTTTTTTTGATATCACTATATGAGAAAATACATACAAAATTATTTTAAAAAACTTATCCTTAGAAATGTCAGAGTATATTTTAGATTTATTATACACATTGTGTGTTTGAGTATTATTATCTTATTATTTCTTTGCTAAACTGAACAATGTAATTTTGGGAATTAGATTAATAATTATGCTTAGTTTTTGTGAAAACATGATAACAATTACCAGATAGGCACTGTTACCTGTTACCGTAAACTCTTAGTCTACAACAGAACAGGTGTATTTCAGTGCTTCTTGAAATTTCCTGGATTAATATGCAAAATTTACTACATGATTATTTTAAATGGGGTGAAAGTACATTAGATACTTGTAAGCTTTTCTTAGACGTAGATACTTGTAAGCTTTTCTTAGAGGTACTTCTAGTTATTTTGTTTTTAAGGAAATGGCTACAAATTTAATTCTTTCAGGAGAAAAAGATGATTTTTAAATTCAGAATAGACTAAACAAATGGTTTAAATGGACTAAATGGTTGCCTGAAATTTCTCTCCATAACTGGTGTTTTGGCATTATGTAGATAACACACAAGTCCTTTAATTATGTCTGAATTAATTTGCAAAACTTGAAATTCACCCACACTTGTTCTATTTATCTCTCCATGGAAACAGCATGCTTTGGGCTGCTACTGAATTTTCCACATGCAAGGTATTTCCACTTTGGAACTTGACAAGGTATTCTTATAGGTAATATTGATTTTTTCAAACTCTTTATGGAAATGCAGTAAAGTTTAATAATCTTTCAAATGCATTTTAATGAGGCAGTTTTTCATTGTACAGATTTGATTTTCTTGTCATCTTCAACTATTATCTATTTTCTAATAATATCTCATGGTGTCTTAAAAATCCTTATAAATTTAATTAGTTGAATTAAATTCTTGCATATTACATTGTTTTCTATGTGCATATTTCATGATATAAGTTTTATTTTAATAATTGAATGATAGGCCCTCCCTGGTGGCACAACACTGAAAGCTCTAGTAGCCACTTCAGTGCTAGTTCTAGCGCTAGCCAAGAGGTGATCCACATGGAGCAGAAGACCTTTCCTGTATTACCTGCTGCTCCCCTCAGTAGTGTACTTAGTCAGTCTACCTGTTCTGTTCCCCACTTTGTCTCTGGTGAATCATCTCATAGCTCCTGCACCTCTGGCCTGTACCCTAGTTCTGTATGCATAAATAAATAAATCTTTAAAAAATAATTATCAAGCTATAATTTACATGCAGTAAAGTGAGCAAATCTTAAATAGATGCCTAGTTTTTAAATTTTTTTAAGAGACTTTTTTTATTTATGCATACAAGAACTGGGGTATAGGCCATAGGTGTATGGTGGTGGTAGAGAGAGGAGGATTCACCAGAGACAGAGATAGGATCACATCTCTTCAGATGTATGTAACCAAACTACACTCACTGCCAAGGCACTCGTAGTTCTTTACCACGATCTGATTGGCCCCCATCAACCTCTGCTCTCCATCATCTTCCTCTGGTAGACTTGAATCTACAGTCAGATTCCTAGTTGTTTGTTTTTGTTTTGGTTCTGTTTGACCCTATGCCTTGTTTCTCTTTTTCCACTTTTACGTGACACCATCAGTAATAGTCTTTCTTCCTGACTTTTTTCAGTTAGTATACCTACTCTTTAGTTATATTCATATTGTTGAAAATTGTAAATACAGCTTTTACATCTTTTTAAAAAGTTAACTGCACAGTATCCCATCAGTCTATGTATCAGATTTCTCAATCCACCCATTTGTCCTTGGGAGTTTAAATTGTTCCCATAACTTGGCTATAGTAATTAGTTCTATGGTTAAAAACAAGTAGTGTTGGATTAGAATATTCCTTCTAAATCGTGTGCTTTGCATTGTTTTAGATAGGTACCTCAGAATGGAATTACATGTGGTAGATAATTAATATTTAGAGAAAGCCCCCTATTGTTTTTCAGAAGGACTGGACCGTCTACATTCCCACCAACAGTGCACAAGGGTTCCTTTTATTCCACGCTCTTATCAACACCTGCTGTTTGAAGTAGAATTTCACTGTAGTCATATTTGCATTTCTTCTAAATTATTCAGTTAAAACTGACTAGATTTACATAACAATCTCTTATGACTCTCTGAATTTTGAGATGTCTGTTGAAAAGTCTCTGCTTTAATTTCTGATTCAGTGTATTGGAGTTTTCTCCCTTTTTTCTTTGTGAGCCTAGTTAGATATTCATCTATAAGAACTAGCTTTTGATTTCACTGATTCACTGTAGTTTTTTAATTTCTATTTAATTTATATCTTCTCTTATTTTTATTATTACCTTATTTCTACTGGCTTTTGATTTTGTTACTTTTTTTTTAAACTTTTTAAAATGAGAAGTAATTTATTTTAGCTATTGTTTCTGGGTATGAGCCAGCCTTACTATATAGTTCCCTCGTAGTATTCCTTTTGCTATTTTCCATAGGCTTTTGTAGGTTGTATCTTTATTGGTATCTAGTTATTATTTTATAATTAATTATTTTTTCTTACATCATTGTAGTCCTCAGAGTTCTCCTCTTTCTCACCCGTAAACCATCATCATATTCTCTTGAGTGCATCCTTCCCCTGACTTGTCCCTCATCCATGCTCCCACATAGAACAATACCTCAGTTCTGTGGCCAGCTTACTAGTTTTTACTTTTTCTTGACTTTCCATTTGATTTCTCTATATTACCATATATATGTGAAACCAACCAGTATTTATTTTTTTCCTCTGACTAATTTTGACTAGCATAAGCTCTTCCAGTTTCATGCCACAAATGGTATGGGTTTGTCTTTTGATCGCTGAGTAATATTCCATTGTATAAATATACCCAACTTTTTGATTCCTTTGTCTCTCTTAGGGAATTTACTTTGTTTCCATTCTTTTTCTGTTATTAATGGTGCTGCAATTAATTATTGGGAATACAAGTTTCCTTTCAAATTAGTGTTTTTGTGTCCTTTGGGAAGGATTCCTTTACCTCCACATCCCATTACTGAACATTTTTTCATATGTCTGTCAGTCATTTCCCTTCTTTAGAGAAGAGTCTTTTTAGTTGTTTGCCCATTTTTGACTGGGTTATTTGCTTTTTTTTGTTGTTCTATGCAAGTACTTTCTAGAACTTTGATATTGGTCCCATATAGTCGTGTGATATACAAATATTTTCTTTCATACAGTGGATGTTATCTGAAGTTTTTTCTTAAATTTTTAAAAGCTTTAGACTACATTCAACTATCAGTTCCATCTATACATTTTTTTTATAGAAACCAATGATCATAAAATTTATATGAGAATTAAAGAATTACTAGGAGGGTCTTGAAGAAAAAGAAGTAAATTGATGAGCATGCCAGACCTGAAACCTACTATAAACTTGTAGTTTTGGCACAGTGTGATATAAATATGTCAAGGAACAGAATTGAGAGTTCAGAAGGTGGCCTAAACATATATTTGTTTTTGATAAAGCCACCAAAGCAATTTAGTAAGGAAAGAAGAATTTTAAATTAAATGGTATTGCATTTTTTTCTTTTTTAGAAAAGATTTTATTTACTTATGCATGCAAGAACTGTGGTACAGGCCAGAGGTGAAGGGGTGGGAATGAAAGAGTTCTCCAGAGATGGAGTGGGGAACAGAATATGCGAACTAACTGAAATATGCTGCTGAGGAGAGCAGCGGGTGAGACACCAAAGGTCTGCCATGCCATGTAGGTCCATTTACTTTTATAAATGGACAAAAGTATAGAAGACGATGCTTAGTTTTGTCATCATTAAGGAAATGCAAATTAAAACCAATATAACATACCACTACAAAATAATTTATATTAGAGAGACAAACAATACCGAATGAGAAAAGGTTATAGAACAATAGAATTCTCAGACATTGCTGTTGGAAGTTTACACACACACACACATATATGTTATTGAGGTAACATTGGTTTACAACATTGTATATGATATATATTTGTGTGTGTGTATATTATTGAGGTAAAATTGGTTTACAACATTGTATATGATTTAGGAGTACAGTTTTACACCTCTTCAGATGAACCTTTATCACACGTATATTCCTCATTGTTCTAAGTTTAAGTGATGTAGCACAAAACATGACAATTCCTGATAATGTTAAACATACCCCTATGTTATGATCTAAGAATATCATTACTGAATGTATACTCAAGTGAAATAAGTGCAATGTTAATAAAAATATTTGCACAGGAATATTTCTGGCAGCTTTATTAATGAATTCCCAAACATGGAAACCACCCAAATGTCTTTAATAGATTACATATAATGTATTCCATATTCTGTCTGTATTTTTTTTTTCATGATTTATTTATCTATGCATACAAGAGCTGGGGTACAGGCCAGAGGTGCAGAGGGTGAAAGGATTCACAGAGACAGAGTGGGGAGCAGAACAAGTAGATTGACTGAAATACACTGCTGAGGGGAGCAGCGGGCAAAACAGGCGAGAGCTGCTGCACCATGGGGGTCACCTCCCATGGCCGGGGGTTGAACTCTCTTGGTAGTGACTGCAGATAGCTTCATAGTGCTGGGCTTTTCCCTTTGCGCCACCAGGGAGGCCTTCTGTCTATATTTTTCTAGAATTGTTCTGTGATAGAGCCTAAGTGATTTCTAAGCTTAAATTTAAAGGACCATTTTGATCACAATTCTAATGTTCTTCTAATAGTCCATTATACAAGTTTTTACACAGAGTTGTGGAGACTGCAGTGTCTGACATGTGATTTGGTGCCACCTGTAACTTACCAAGATGAAACTTTGTGTGCAAAGTTGATTGGATAGCATAATACATATGTGGTGTTACTTTGTAACAAGTGGGTGATAGTGGTGAACTGAGGGAGGTAAGGACATGAACTATCACTTAAAGAGTTCCTGAGATCCTTGAACTACAGAATGAGTAGAAATTCACTGTGTTTGTGGCTGTTCACTTAGCACTGAGAGAACACAAAGTATAGGTGGAAGGAGTGAAGAGAAGGTAGCCCAAGAGCCAGACCAGCATTCTGAGGAGTGTCAGTAGAATGAGGCAGTTTTATTACTGATGTCCTCATGGTAAACAAAGAGGTGTTATTGGCTCTAGATAGGAAATATTTCCAGTTTAGCAGAAATATTGCCTTTAAGACAAAAACATTCTGAGGAGTGTTGGCTTTTAATAGAGTATATTTATTGGGTGGCCATAATTTTTACATGTTTTAATTTTGTAGACCGAAAAAATATGCAACAGCAATTTAGTAGCACTAAAGATCAGGTGACTGTTATTGCTAATTTGCATAATTAAAATCAGAAATAAACTGGCCTTGGACAGAAGAAGTTACCAAATTACGTGGAGATCTTAGAGTAGCCTATAAATAGAAATAATAACATAATTGGAGAGAGATCATTTTAGCAAAGTCAGGGTCTGAGATGTGAGATTTATATATACTTTTTTTACTGTGAGATTGTTACTTTATAGATATTCTTATGCCTTTAATATCAAAGTTTTTCCAAGTATATATATTTTTGGTAATTTTTTTCTATTAACAAATATAACATCTGATTAAATAATACTCTGAAGACAATAAATACATACCATTCCAAATTAATATGTTTTGTCATACTGAAGAAAGTTTAGTTGGAACCAGGCTTGTTTCTTTCATTGGTTTTCAGCAAATACCAAATCACTGTACAGGTCATTATTGACTAGTGTTGTGAAATGACTGGAATTTTACTGGATGGCAGGACGTAAAGCAGCTAAGATCTATAATGATTTTGAAGACATGTCAAGAGATTTTGAAATTGAGAGATGATAGCATCTTAGCATTTGAGGAAAATAAAATCAAATGTCTGATCTTTGCTCTAAAGTTTCCTCAAGTTTGAAAGGTCCTGTAGAAATGTGTTAATATTAGATTTTTCCTTCTGCAAAGGTAAGGACTTAGACAGCAGACCTAGATTTTGAACTGCTGGGTTGAGTTTTCTGCAGGGGTTGCATTTAGGCAGATTCTAGCTGAGGAAGCCAGAGTTGTACACCTCCTCAGTTCACAAAAATCTGTCTCATGACCGAGTCCTTTGTTTTCTGTCATCTGACTCTGTGTTCTCTAAGTTTCTTCCTGGGCCTTTTAAAACACATGGGATCTCATTATACAAAATAAGTGGGAAAAAAAGAATTTTTTGACAGTGTAACTTTCCATGAAATGTGTAATGTAACAGTCTTCAAAGAGACAGGAGTTTAAAATATATTTTACCCTTGGAGTATTGTTACATGGATTTAAGTGATCCACACAAATAAGGGATAGGAAACACAGACCTAGAGGCATGCTGTGGAAGACTCTCATGGAAACTACTTTTTATTTATTTTTTTATGTGAGGGATAGGTACAATGCATTGCAAATCATTGTTTTTTATCATATGGACAATGTTAGGGGGTTTTCTTTGTTTTTTGGCTAAACAGAGAGTACTGAATTAAAAGAGAGCCTCATAAGTTGCATCTTAGAATTCTTGCTTGTCTAAACTAGCTACTTTGTACTATTTATAACTCTCACCATCTCTCTGTCCTCACTGTCATAAAAGAATTTGTTTTTTACAGTAAGGAATGGGCCAAGGAGGAGACTGCATCAAGATGCAAAATTGGAAGGGAAATCAGTTGCTGTCCCAATTATCAAAGCGAATACAATACCTAGGAAATGAGCTCTTCTGCCTATTCATATGGGACTAGCTAACAATGGCTGTTCCATCCATCCACAGCAGAGGCAGGACAATGAGTTAAATATCTAGTGAATCTTTCTATTTGTGGTACAAACACCTGTTGGCTATAAAAGATACTTATATCCCTTGAAAGAAACCAAAATGTGAAGGAAATATATAATGGTGTTACTTTCTCAGCAGCCTGTGATGAAGAATTTCAACCTGTGGAAAAAAATGTCACTTACTCAGAATCAGTTTTAATATTCATATGTTTAAAAGGCTTTTTCAAAAAACACCCTTGGAACATAGTAGGTAGGCACACTGATTGTTGGGAGTGTAAAATATTGCCGCGTTCAATAATGACCGAGGCCCATGTCCGAGGCAAAAACAAGCGAGACTTTATTAGGCCAGCTCGAGCCAGGATCCTTCCTTTACGTGCCCTCTCACAGCAGGCGCACCCCTCAAGGAAGGATCCCGAAGATCTACAGAGTGGGGTTTATAAGGGCAGTTTGTAGGGCTGGGGATTTTCCACCCAGTACATCCATTGCTGGTGGGTGCCCGCAAGTTCCTGTTGGTCCAGATGTTAGGGATACAGCAGGTGCTGGAAACTCATCTTGGTCAAGCAAGAATCTAGGCTTACCTCTGGGAACCTACCCAGCCAGCACCTTCCAGGAACAATGGCTCCAGAGGGGGCGAGCTGTCTAGTGAGAACTTACTTTTCACAACATTCCCAACACTGATTATTCATATTTTTCCCTTAAAAAGAGAGGCTTTCATTGGCAAGTTTTGGAATGACCTATCCAAGGAATCACTGTGGTACTAACTTTCAGAGACTGATAAAGAACTTAGAGAAATAGATAGGACTCTGACGGTACTGCACAATGAAGATGCTCTAAATTGTAGCACTTAGTAATTTGCAGTGAAGAAAAGGACATAATAGGCTGAATTACTTCTGAGTGGAGACACCTAATTTTATTTAGCTAAAATTTTACTCATTGTAATTCTGTTGAATGAGAAAAATGACCTACTTTAGTTTTGATGTCTGCCATTTAATCTAATGTCCTCATCTCTGTCACAGTCTCCTCTGTCAACTCCAAACTGCACTGAGCATTATGAACACATAGTTTGATCAAGTGGGTGTGTTACAACATACAACATAAAGATGAGAATGTGAGTTTTCAGTACAAGTCACTGAGATGATTGGCTTGAGAGCCCAACCGTATAGGTAAGGCAGACATGCAGGTAGGAATTTGTGACTGGAGAAAAGCTCAGGTGCTTATGTGTAGGTATAGTGACTGAGACAATGATAGAAGTTGTTTGGATGAAAATGATAACTTTCAGATTTTAAAATTTTAAATGTTTTTGTCTCTGGGCAATACTGTGTAGATAGGGGCCATGTAAATGAGAGAGAGGTCAGTGAAATTGATTTCATGTAACTCACAATAGGAGTCTAAATAGGTCATCTGGTTGAACACTTGGTACTTGGTAGAGCAATAACTCAATAACTAATTACTGAAAATCTGTGCAAGGCTCTGAAAATGAAAGGAATGTGAAGTCACACTCTTTGGATGGGGATAACAGATTGAAAAAAAATTAATTTCATATACTTGATAGTGGTAATAGACACAGATAGTAACTATTACTTAGTAGGTACATAGATTGCTGTTGAAAGAATTACTTCTGTGAAATCCTAAGGGAGTTTGAAGGAACTAACTCATAGAGGCAACAGGGGAATGTGTGTGGATTAGTGTCCAGGAAGCCCTGGAAGGAGATGAATTCTGAGCTGATCTTGAAGGATAACAGCCGTAAGCTAGGTAGGTGCTTGAGTGAAGCTTTCCTACTAGAAGAGGAAGATTTCTTACTATGCAAAGGAAGAGAAACAAGGTAACACTGGAGTATGGGGTGGATGCAGGAAGGGAGTAAAACACTACTTGAAAAAGAGCCTAGATGACTTACTGTTGATAATGTTTGGACTTCGTGTTGATTAAATAGAGGTGCACTGGATGGTTTTAAGACAGAATGTGGTTAGATTAGATTTAGAATTTCTATTGGCTGTTGGTGGTATAGAGATTCTATTAGAGGAGATAGACCTTTTGGGGACACATTTGAAGTGTCCTAGTCAGCTGACTAGCCAGTCTTTTGTTTTACTTTAAATGTATACATACATAAATACTTATATTTATGCTTGTGTCTAGAAATAATTGCACATATAATATAGATAACATATATACACTGTATATATGTGTGCCTTTAGGTATATACATACTCACATGAAGCAGCTAGGATGAGGTTTGTCATGAGTAACCAGCGACTCAGAATAGCATAAGTTCCTGTGAGGTAACTGCATACAGTATATTTGTGTATAAGGAACCCAAACACTTTCTACCAATATTTTTTTGCTCTATGATGCTCAGCATCTAGGCTCTTCATGATGTTTGCTTGAATTCAGCACCATGCAACACTAACAGAAAAGGAGGAATGTCAATTCTTTGAGAACTCTTTTACTTAAAGTGTGTGTCTAACATGAAGTTTCAACTTGCATTCCATTTGTCCAAAATTTACCCTAAGAACCTTACTGAGTTGCAAGACAGCCTATCAAACATTATCTATTCATTATTCATCCAGTTAACAGTGATGACTCTCTAGATAAGGACTACATACAGCATGAGATCTAGCAGTTACTCCACATCTAAGTGGGTAACTATCCCTCGCCTCTCCCACCTATAACTTTGTCTAGAGATTGTTAAGTGTGTGCCTAGTTGACATGTTCTTAACTGCTTTTCTATTTGGAGAACCATACAGTGTGAAGTGGCTATAAATTGATATTTGTAGAGAGATTTCAAATTTTTTACAAAGTACATCCATACATAGTATTTTTCTCATGTACTTTACATAGTATTTTTCAAATAAATTGGATGGTGGTCTTATTTGCATTTTATTACTAGCGAAATGGAACTATGTGGTTTGATATTGAAACTGGGATTAATGATCATTGACCTGTAGGACTCCTGATAGAAGGGAAACATGGGTTTCTGAGACGAGAGGACAATTATAAGATAATTTAAATTTTAGTTTGAATGAGTGTATGTCTTAGCATTCATTGAAAAACTTAGCACATAAGAATCAATTTTTTCCTGAGTAGTAATACCTTGGCTATGTCAGATCATTCTATTTTGCTATAGGTGTGACATTTTCAGTCTCCTAAGAGGACACCTCATTTGTTTGGAGATGCTAAGTTAATGTAAAAATGATAAATGCATTTACTTACCTACAAAGTAATCAGAGAATTGCACTCCTTTTGAATGTAATATTATTTGTAAAAAAAAAAAAAGACAAAAAGCAAACCTTTTAAATTAATGTTTCTAATCATGGTGTTGGAGCTGATGACATACATAGCTCAGGAAGACATAGTTCTGATTTCTTCTCCACTGGCCCTTCCAATTCGTGAAAAATATTTTAGCATATTATCTGTGGGAGTAAACTTTCTGAAGAAAGCTTTGTTTTAAAAATAGCAAAGGAGAAAACTATTGAGTCATTGACGGGGCCAGGAGTTGAGTTCCCTCTTTTTAAGATTGAAATTTTAATTAAAAACCAAGATGATGCTATTATAAATACTCATTTGGTAAAATTCAAGCTCTAGAGCCCTAAAGAAGGGCTTAAATAAGATAATGGGATGTGAAGTTTATTTATTTGTTTTAATAAGACCAGATACAATAAACCCTAGTAATACAGCTTTTCACTAGTGTGAATTAGCTTTGTGGACATTTTTCAGTGGTCAGCACACTGTTCAGTAACATTTTAAATACTCTGTATGTCTTGAAATGCTTTCTTCCTTTGGTTTCTTTAACTGCATGATTTTTTCCTCTTTCTAAGGATTTGCCTGCTCCTTCTTGATATTTTTTTTTAAAGATTTATTTATTTATGCATACAGAACTGGGGTACAGGACAGAGGTGCAGAGGTGGTGAGAGAATTCACCAGGACAGAGTGGAGAGCAGAACAGGCCGACTGACGAAGTACACTGCTGAGGGGAGCAGCAGGCGGGTCAGGAGAGGTCTGCCACACCATGTGGATCACCTCTGGGGTAGGGATAGAACTCATGCTGAAGTGGCTTTCGCTTCTTAGTGCTGTGCTTTAACCCGCTGCACCACCAGAGAGAGCCCTTGATATGTTTTTTTACAAACACATCCTTGTCCACAGGCCATTGGATTGAGTTGTTCCTAGTTATTCCCTTCCTCTCTCATCCCTTCCCTAACTCACTCTCTTTCTCACTTCAGTGTAATGTACATTCTGTTCTTTCTGTCTGAAATATTCTCTTTCAACTCTTCATCTGGTTAACTCCAGTTATTCTATTAGATCTAAATTTAATCATCACATGTTCAGGGAAGCCTTCCTTGAACTGATTAGTAAAATTGCCTTTTATAACTGTGAAAGTTTCATTCAAACGTATAACACAGCAACATGTCCATGGAGACAAAACCTGTCTATTTTTCTCTTAATTTAGCCCCCAGTATCAACTACTATTTTAACTAGATGTACAATAAATGAATTGGTGCATTTTCATGTACACATATAACATGCTGTGAAAATAAAACTTTTATAAGATATAAATGTGTAGATAAATAGATCCAAAAGACTCCTAACATGTTGGCTGAGGGGAGATTCAATCATAGTCATAAAATAAAAGGTATAAAAAGAAAAACAAATCATTGGTTTCCCAGGGTAAGATGTGGACCACCAGTTTTGTAGGACCTAGAAGATGTAGTTGCAGGCATGGAACAGTATGAATATTATTGGTTAGATAGTATAACCTTAGGACTCTTCAGAAATAATTTGCTTTCTCGTAGTACTTTCAATATGCAATATCAAAGGCAAATATCACTTTTCTTTACCCTTGTATTGATATACATGAGAAGGTGAATTGGAGATATTGAAATATCTACCACTTAGTTAAATGAATGATGACTCTCAAAAATTCAGTTTTCATGGGTTTATCTGATAAGAATCTGAATGATTGAATGAATAATTATCATAATCTCATAGTTTGAAGGTCATAAGTAATAAAATCTTAACATCACATCTCTATCAGTAAGTTATTATTATTAATCCTTTCTTTAACAAGCATGTTTTTTTTCCTCTAGAGACTAATTTTGATGACAGAGAAATCCATGTTTTTGACATGTATTATTTTCTGTGAAATAATTGTAGGAATATTGTAAATACTGTCAAATGAGAGTAAACCCATGTTCAGATCTAGTCCCAGATAGTTTCCTCTGTGGATTACATTAATAAAATACTAGGGGAATAGTTTGTATCTGTTTTCACCAAATGGTTTTATAACCCACATTTTATCTTAATATAGGCACTAGGAACTACTAACTTAGTGATTGTTCAGTTTTTTTCTCTTCCCTCTCCATATCCAATTTTCACTTATTATACATCACAACTTTATTAAATTACTACAAGAATAGTTTGGAAGTAGAGTTATTGGGAAAAATTAAAGTGCATACTTGGCAATCATCTCAACAACTTGATTCATGTAAAATTCCATTGTAAGAAATGCAAGTACTGTAATTCACTCACTGTGTCTTCTCTTTAGCATCTCTACATCTTCACAAATTATGTAACTACCTTGAGTAAATGCTTTGGCCTCTTGAAAGACAGTGATATGTGATAAACCTCCTGCCTCTAAGTATTGTGTATTGAATCAGTGCAAAAAGATGAGTTCAGTTAAAAAACCCAAATGACATTGTTTTAAACACCTGTTTGTTAAATTGAGGATTGTTAAATATGACTGTTTCTGTCTTTTGACAAACAAAATCATGAAATAAATAAATATAAAATAGAAAGGGAAAGAAACTTTGCGAAAATTTTCAGTGGGAGGGGGGATTACTCATACCAAGAGATCCTGATCAGTGTTGGTAGATCAGGCAAAATCTAGGTTGTTATGGAGTTTCTGATGGATGTTTTCTCATATGCTGAAATGGCATTAGTATCACTCCTTACTCATGTTCACATAAATTATATGATACTACATATCATATCTCTTTATTAGTGATTAACATTTCAAAAATCCCATAAAACAAAGTATGCCTATGCAGGGGATATTTAAATCATTAAGATTGATATGTCAAATTATTCTGGAAAATTCTGTAGAATTGGTCACAGGTAGTATTTTTTATTTCCTTGTTTTATTTCTTCCTGAAAAGTCCTGTTCTGACCCCCTCTGTCTCTGGTGAATCCTTTACCCTCCATATCTCTGACCTGTACCCCAGTTCTTAAAAAAAAAAAAAAAAAGGAAAAGGAAAAATAAGAGTTGAGTCCAAAAACTTTATCCATTTTGACAGTTTATCAGTTTATTTCCTTAGATGAAAGATGGTTAAGTCGATATTCATAGTCTTATTCCTTTTTAAATGTAATACATTTTTCATAGGAATATTGGACTATAAGGCAGACATAATGGTCCCTAGGTTTATGAGTTTGAGCAAGCAACTTAAGTAATTATTCTGCATATCAATGGGCTATGTGTAAAAGCAAAAAACAAGAGAATAAATGTGATAATTTGTGAAATGAAAAGTGGGCTGGGGTATGGCTATCTTTTTGAGGACTAGTCCAGTTCTATAGCCAGTAGTTAGATTTATAATTCAGTCATCATTTCTCTTTTATGGAGTAGCTAATGTTTACATATTAGTTGATCCCATATATAAGCGTTTCATAGGTCTACAATGTTAAAATTACTGTTACACTTTGCACATTTTAGGTGTGATTCTGTACCTCTGAATCATATTACAGTGTTGTGAACCAGTGTTACCTCAGTAAAAAAAAAAATAACTAAAAAACCCCCCTAAACTCCCATTTTATAGATCTTTTCAAAGTAAAGACTAATGCTGTGAGTAAGCTTATATATACAAAATAAGTAAACAAAAAGAATAAAATTTAAGAGTTGCCTTTTCTGGAATCATGTGTAATTGGAAGTGAAAGTATTAGTTGTTCATCCTCTGAACACAATCCATTGGACAATTAGATTAATTCAGGAAAAATAGAATCATGGAAGGTTAGAGCTGGAAACTCAGAGATTATCTAATAGAGCCTTTCGATTGTAAGTGAAAATATGAGTACAGTTTACAGAAGCTTTAGTCACATAGCTCTTTGGGGGAGGGCTGGCACTAAAACTAAGATTTCAAAGCTTACTTCACTATTTTCCTTATACTATATTGGTATTGTCCAATCTGTCATTTTCTTAATTTTTCATATGAATGCAACTAAAATAAATAAACCCACAAACAAAAATAAAACCAGATTTAGTGGTGAAGTAACTTTGGGAAATGCTTCTGGAGTCACACTGCTTTAGCAAAGACTGAGAAACCTGGTGATAAGGGAATCTGGAGCTGTTTATTCCACTCTTTGTCACCTTTTTTTTTTGAAGAGGAATATCCTTATATGAAACAGTGCATTTTGAGGAAGAAAGTGAATATTGCTATTAAATAAGCCAAAGCATATTCTTTTCTATTTAAAAACTTTATATAGTTTATATTTTATATAGCTTATAGTTTATATTTTCACCATCATTCATTTTTGTACAATGTTTGCTTCCTCTTCTCAGGTGTAGTCCTTGTAGAATTCCCACCACTAGGTCTCTCATGACGATCACCATGGTCCCTTGTGCTCTTCCCAACCCTGTTTTGATCCCTTTTCCTCCTCCTTCCCTCCAGAATGTGTCTGATTTATAGTTGCCTGGTTTTTTTTTTTTTAATATTGTTATTATTTTTCCCCTTGATTCCTTATTGGTTCCCCTATATTCTTCCTGTAAGTGAAGCCACCAGGTAGTTTTCTTTTTCCTTCTGGCTATTTCACTTAGCACAATCCCTTGTAGCTCCATCCATGGTGCTGCAGATGCCATGATTGCTGAACAGCATTCCATTGTATATATAGACCACATCTTCTTGATCCAGTCATCTATTTTTGGGCACTTAGGTTGTTTCTGTATCTTAGCTATTGTAAGCAGTGTTTCAATAAATGCTTTTTATTTTTCTTGATTGAATGGAGTAGATGAGGTTTTTAAAATGGGTTAACTTGATGTCGTCTATTGAGTTCGGGGTTCTTGGGTTCACTCTGGGAAAGGTTTCACTAGAGTTTCCCTTTCTGCAGCACACGGCAAGATTCTCCATGAGACAGAGACTCAATTATATTTAAAGAGGAAGTTTATTAGAAAGAGACAAGTGAGGAAAAGACACTTGCATAGGTGCAAGTGGGCAGGAAGAGCTGCCCTGAATCCGACAGGCTTGCAGAGGGAGAGGCCTGCATGGTTGCAGGCAGACAGCCTAAGGAGAGAGCAGCCTCCGCTGGGGGAGGTCAATGCAGAGAAGTCCCGGCATGGTCACGGGCAGGTAAGGAGGCTGCTGCCCGCAGAGGGAGAGAGCGGGTGAAAAGAAGCACCTGCATAGTCACAGGTGGGCAGTGGTTGAACAGCTGTCCCATGCTGGTGGAGAGACTGCCCCGATATAGGCAGTTTCTCCTTGGGCGGGGCTCATTCCTTGTGAGCCTAGGTAGAACTTGAGAGGACCAGAGATTTCCCGATGAGCTTCGTCTCCATGTCCTTGTCTTTTACCTTTTGGGTCTGAGCTTCAGGCACAGCCTCCAACAGTCTGTTATCTGCTGGGACCTCTTGGAGACATCCAGGCATCCTGGGCATCCTGGACATTGGGCTTTGGTTCCTGAGGACCTTAATTTTATGGCTGTGTCAGTTGCTGCACTAGCCCCTTCTATGTGTCTCTCTTGTGTGACTCAGTCTTGTGATGCCTCCCCTGCACTCCTTCCTCCATCAAACTGATAGGGCCTATTGGGGGAGAATGTGTGAAGGCAGCCAGGCTGGCGAATCCACAGGTAGATTGTGACCCTCACATTCCCACGTGCATATGCATTGCATAGTAGAGAATTGATCCACTTCTGCAGATTGTTTGGTGAAATGCTGGAATTCAAGTGGTGGTTATGAAACGTTCTCTCATTGTTTGGAAGCAGTGTCCAATAATTGAGTCAAATGTTTCTCCCCAAAATGACTTCTCATCTAAATACTTCAGTATTTTAGATCCTTTAGTGCTTAGAGGAGGCACTGGTGGTGGTGGAGACCCTGGCTCTGTCTGAAGCAAGTCTCCTGCTCAGTGGTAGGTTGATGTTTCTTTGCTTCTTCCTCAGCTGTTGTTTGCTTTAAGGTCAGTATCCCCTTGCGGTTATCAAAAGGCCATTCTTTTTCTAAGTTGGAGAAATCACTCCTGTGGAAGAACCTTTATGTTCAGAATGATCAGCAACCCCTTTTGACATTATTCTGCATTTTCTTCACTGATTTTTGTCTTTGTGACATAAGTGGCTTATTCCTAGGTAGAAGGGACTCGTTAGACTAAATATTTACTTTAAATGCCACCAACTATAACTTTTTTTTGCTTTTACCTGCAAAGGGTCATTAGTTAGTTGAATGGGAAAGACTCACCTTTGTAATTACAATGGAATGTCTTCTATGATGTGGATTGTCACCAAGTTTTGGAGTTCCAGATGTATTAAATATCAGTGTGAAAAGTCCACATTTGCTGTGGCACTTACCAAAAGGAAGGCAGACATGGTCGTTATTCAGTTTTTGCTTACGTTTAATCCATCAATAATAGTTGGTGCCATTCTTTCCCTATAACAATCCATGAGTTTTGACCTTTCTTTAATACCACCTTTAGTGGGCAGTTAATGTCAGATTAATGAATCTTTTAGCTGACTTTTAAGTTAACTTGAGTCGCTAAGGCTAGGCCTGGGATTTTTGCTAGAATTATTGGTAGCAAGAAGCTCCCAGTACCTACTGGGGTGAATAAGCAGTAGGATTTAACTTTGGGCCTGCTGGGTTAAAGAGCACATTCCTTATTGTGAAGCCAGTACAAAGGGAATCAAAGTTAGTGATAAAATGGGCCTTACTCCTGGTGAAATGATTTAAACCCTAAATCCAACTGTAACGGAAGCTGGAATTCTTCTTTGCCCTTTGCTCTACAAGCCAGAGGATTTTCTTCATTTAGTTGTCCACCTATTATTTTAATCAGGAGTCCGCTGTAATATCCTTAGAATATCCAGAGCTCCTACCTGGGCTTTCTGGCCTCTTCAGGGTCCTTCTCAGGCATGTTGATGAAGGTTTGCAAGTGTTTGCTTTCAGTTTCCTCACTTTGTACTCTCATTGCACAAGAGTGGAACGTCCTTTCTCTAGTTCAATTGTTTACATTTTGGAAAAGTGAACTTCCTTATCTCAGTGGGGTTTAGGACATGATGATTGACGATTTTTCTCATTTTTCTTTTATAGAATTGGAGGAATGGATAGTAGTTGGCTCATTTTAACTGTTACTATTCTGGGTCTTCCCCGTATTTCAGTAATGCTGAGCTTTTTAGGAGTCCTGGAATAATTATAAAGAAAATAGTAACAGTTTATGTAGAAGAATATGAAAAGATTCAATTGAACACTTGACATGTAATAAATTATAGGAATCAGGCTTGATTCTCATCTAGTCTCTGCTTAGAAGTTTCACAGATTTTTAAAGATTAAATATTTTAATATTTTGCCATGCTTTCTTTATCTTAATGATTTTCCATAATCATCATTCCATATGATGAAGACAGAGGGAATAGTTCTGTTGCAAAGTCTTCATAGAAACTGTGCCCATTTTTGCTGATATTTTTTATGCCAATTAGTAGTTCAGCATTCTATCTTATCTAACTTTTACACAGAAGTGACACAGATACCCAGGAAATAACATTGATATTTAAATTTTTTTTTCAATAATCAGAGTTATCAATTAAAGCCCCTATGCAATGTATTCAGAATTATTCTCCTTGGGGGTTTTTTGACAATAGAATAGAGGGAGGATGATTCAGATTTTTTTCTTTTTATTTATTAGATCTTTTAATTTTTAATTAATATAGGACTTCTGCATGGTTGCTGATTTTTTTTCTGATCACTAGTGTCTGATATTTCTGTATTAATTCCTCCAGTACTTGTTTTCTGTATTTAATCTTACTATGCACAGGCCACAATCTTTGAGATTTTAGAATCCTTAAAGGTTATCTAACAAGTCATTTTTCTCGGCAGGAGAAAGTACTTTATAAAATTTATTCAGTAGATAGTTCTTCCTAGCCTATTAATTAGTGGACTCTATTCTGGATATATCTTCCTAGCCTATTAATTAGTGGACTCTATTCTGGATATCAGGGGTGGGTGGAGTCCAGAAACCTCATTTTCCCTTGAAAATTCAAACTATAATAGAAATGTTATGTGAACAGATTGTTACAGTTTCCTGTGATCAAAGGTAAAATAGATGTATGTGTCAGAGGCTGTGGGTACCCTGAAGTAACTAACACACATGCAGAAGCTGGAGAGGTCATTTTGGGGAGAATCATTTGAGCCAGTTATTGGGCATTGATTCCAAACAATGATTTGCACGTTTAATCACACTCAAAAGTTCACAAAGCACCATTGCACTTTTGTATGGTGCTTATTGCCAGATACTTTGTCATTTTGCTGAGAACTGTCTCTTTCTGATTTTTATCCACTGGTCATATCTCAACTGCATAACCTAAAATTAGTCTAATTGCTCTTTAAATGACCACCTTTCAGATATTAAGTGTGTCTCTTCCTGTCTGTTCTCCAAACTTAAAGTTCCAGTCATGTCATCTGTTCATCATGTTCTTCTGGGAACATCGTAGGCTCAAGGTGTGACTAGTTCAACTAATAAGTAGCCTAAGGTGTATATTAGTGTCTGACCTCTTTTCTGGGCCTGAGAGTAGGTCTGTGAGTGCCACTGTGATTGTACCACCAATATTTTGATGGTTGCTGTTTGTTCCATTGTACTATTGGCATATATTGGCTTGAACTCATAGACTGGATTGCTGTAATCTTCTGTGCTGATTCTGCCCAGCCTTATAATTGTGAAGATGTTTTTTGATCTTAGAATTGTTATTTCATATTAATTCTTGTTTAATCATTTAAATTTAATTTTGGTCTAACATAATTGCATGTAGAGGTGTCTAAATCTTCCTGCTTTTCTTTTTTTAAGATTTATTTGTTTATGCATATAATAATGAGAATATAGGCCAGAGGTAAGGGGGTGAGAGGATTCACCAGAGATAGAGAGGGGAGCCAAACAGATGTATCTACTGAAATGCACCACTGAGGGGGAGCAGTGAGAGGTCAGGAGAGATCTGCTGCACCCTGAGGGTCAGCAACCTGGTTGGGATTCGCACTCCTGCTGCAGTGGCTGTAGATAGCTTCATGGTGCTGTGCTTCAACCCTAGTGCTACTAGGGAGGCCCCATGCTTTTCTGCTTTATATTTTGAATTATGCAAATCAGATAAAATAACTTCAATAAAAATTTTTTATAAAAATACAGAATTTTGAAGGATAACAGCAGAGCTTTAAAGACTATCCATCACATCTGATAATATGTAAAATATATGCAATATGCACCATGTTTTTAGGGTTTGGTTAATCAGTTCTGAATTCACACAAACCAGCTAATTTTTCCTTATGTATTCTTCTAATTCGCATGACTATGCTAAATCCCTTTTTAAATCAAAGCACAGCATGTCTTTGGCATCATCCAGATCAAGCAGTGTAATAACCTTAAAGCAAATGGAAATAGAGTTAGTTTGGCATCTCATTTTTCTTAATGAACATTTGTTGAGTCCCAGAAATTTCTATTTCTTCTTAATGATCATTTGTCGAGTCTCAGAAATTTCCATTTTCTTTCCATGTGAATGTAACCTTATTTGGAAATAGAGTTTTTGCAGATGCAATCAAGTTAAGATGAGGTCATTAGAGTAAGCCCTCGTCCATTATGACTGGTGTCTTTACAAAAGGAGGAAAGACACAGGGACAGCTACATAGGAAAATGCCACGCAGTGATGCAGTCAGAGACTTTGGAGTGCATCTATGTTCACAGGAATGTGGGTTTGCTAGCAAGACCAGAAGTTAAGAGGAAGGCATGGAACAGATTCTCATCTAGAGCTTTTAGAGAAAGTGTGGTCCCTGTTAAAACACCTTTATTTTGGGGCTTCTGGCATCTGGAACTACCAGAAAAGGAAGTTTAGTAGTTGTGTTAAACCACCCAGTTTGTGTTGCCATAATGCTAGAGAACAAATACACCTACCCTTGGATATAAGTGTTCAGATTTCACTTGTACCCCCTTCTTAAATTAGGTCAGCATTTAATCATATTAGTTTTTTGGCCAATGTTTTGCTCTCCATGGTTTTGTAAAGGCTATTGAGCACTGAAGTTAGATTAGTGATGACATTTTCAAGATACTTTAGTAAACAGGACACAATTCTTTTAGTTTTATGAACAATTTAAGTAGGCTGATGCTTGTTTTCCACTGTTCATTTAAAACTATCTTTCAATTGCTTATGAAAAATTCTAGTACCAAGCACTGGAAATATAGACAGTCAAGGGCTTGAGGAGCTTATGTATAAGTGAGGGTGATAAGGCAGTTAAAATATCAAGCACAGTATTGGAGTATTGGTTAGAAATACCAATCGTGCTAGGAGAAAGCCAGAATAGGCCTACCTGGGAAACTCACATAGCAGTGAACATAAGTCTGAATATGGTAAGAGTTGTGGCAGGAGGCTTAGCCAAAAAATACGTAAACTAGAAAAATCTCGCACCAGAAGCAAAGGCAACAAAACCAAAAATAAATGGAACTTTATTAAACCATAAAATTTGTGGACAGTGAAGGAAGCCACCAACAAAATGAAAAGGCAGCCTACCAAAAAGAAAATATTATGGTAAGCTCTGTTCACACAGTCTCTTAAAAGACTGCAGTCATCATATTTATCTTTTAGCAACATCCTTGTATTCCTGTGGGATCTCTGCTTACTCTCTAACACACGGAATTTATTATAAAAACTACATTGTTAGGTTACATGTATGGTGTGTAGTTTTCCTTAATTGAAAATTATTATTACAATTCTTTTGCCAACCCAGGCTTGCCTTTTTCTAGAATAGGGATGGCTTTGTCACTTCCAAATTTCAGATTATGTCCCTGGACTAGATTTTATTCAGTTATATTCAATATTTTACCATGTCTCTCATGAAATGAAGAATATATTTGTTACTCATATGAGACAGAACTTTCAGAATTTTCTTTATTTGCTCTGAGTATCTATAGCCAGAGCAAACTTTTGTGGACTAGGTGAAGGGTAGGCAGAGTGATATTAAGGGCAGACAATTCTTATATAGATTCCAGTATAAATTTGGAATTCCTGTTACTCCATATGCAGACAAATTTATACATAAATCTTATGTTTCCTAGCCCTGAGTTTACTTAAGATAGATCATAAAAATATTTTAATTTAATTTAAAATTTGAATTCCTCCTATTCCTGCTCCTTTTCTCATGTCCTAAATGTTACCACAAAATCAAAACTACTTGTGATGTTTTTAAAATAACTGATTCATTTTTATAGAAAACCAACCATGATAAACATAGATAATTGTCTCTCTGAGGACCATCAGATAGTAGATCTTCCTAAAGGAGTCGGCCCAGTAGCACTTTACTCTTAATTAATTAACCAATAAGTGCATTAATTTGGAGTGAAAAGTTTTATGTGCGATGTCCATAGGAAATAGTTTAAAGAAAGGTTAGTTAACACGTTTAAAGGAGGCACTATTAGGGATTGTAGAAATGTAGTGAGCAGATATGACCTGTACTATCTTTTAAAATGAATTTTACGTATTGAAAATGATTTTACTATTTTAAACTAGTAGCAACCAAATTGATCACTGGAGATTGTTACTGCAAGATAAGATTCTTGTTGCCTGTATTTTAGAAAAGACTCTTCTGTGTTATTCCACAGAGCAGTGCCCAGCAATTATAAACCAATGAAACACACACTACTGATAAGGTGCATTTTAATTGGCTGATATGACTCTTCACCTTACAAATCACACAGTGTAGGAGCTGGATGGATACTCAGGTTTAGCAAACACAGGGATACACTTTATGATAGCCATTTGTGCCAAACGCGGAGAGGAGTTGTGACTGTGTTGTTTCAGCACAGCAGGATCTCTTGCAGAATGACATGGGGGACTTCCCCAGGATCCTCTTACTTGTATTTAGCTGGGCATGGCGAATTTCATCCTCCCTCCAAATCCTTTTCAGTTCACCCAAATTCATCTTTGTTTAAACAGTAACAATGACTTCCACATTCTTCAAGGCCTTTACTGAAGGCCTGTACTAGGGAATTTTCTGTGATTTCTCATGTGATAGAAGCAACTTGCTCTGTTTCCTTTTTCTCCCTGTCTCAGCCTCTTCTTCTCATCTCCCCTCTTTTTCTCTCTCCTCTAATGTCTCCCTATCTCTCTTTGACCCTCCCTCTTTCTTCCACTCCCCTCTCAATTACAATGTACTTCCCTTTCCCCTTCTCAATTACAGTGTGAAGATGAACTAGAGAGACTTCACTTCAGCTTTTTCCTTTGAAAAAAACATTTATTCACTTATGCATACAGGTCTAGGATACAGGCCAGAGGTGTGGGGGTGAGAGATTCACCAGAGCCAGAGTAGGGAGCAGACAGATTATTGAAATACACTGCTGAGGAGAGCAGCAGATGGTCAGGAGAGGTCTGCTGTGCCTTGTGGGTTTGCTCCCTAGTGACAGAGGATAGAACAATGGTTTTGAATAGCTTCATAGTGCTGTGACTTTAACCCCTTGGGCACCAGGGAGGTCTCCTTGAGTTCAGTTTCTTAATTTGAGAAAACTACAGCCCACGTGACTCAGCAGTGCAGGAACTAGAACTCCCTAAAATTCCCTAATCCAGGTCTTGCAGTATGCAGGCTGATCCTTATTGTGCTGAGACTTAACCCCTTGGGCCTCCATGGAAGCCCATACCTTCAGAGTTTTTAAAAAGTCCTTAGTAGATAAGGATTTGAATTTAGTTTCATTTTTTACTTCCCTTTGTTTTTGTCTTTGTACATATCTCTCTAATTACAGAGTTATGTTTGAGGTCAAGCAAGAGGGTGGAGGTATAGTTAGGGTCAGCCATGTCTGCGTAAGTCCCCGGTCACAGATGATTAAAAAGTTGACCAAAATTGAAGAAAACCCCTCTTCCCTTGTTTACAAAATATATCATTTTTCATTAGACGTCTTCTTTAGGGATCTTTAAAAAGAGTGAAAACGTAAAGCTGCCTAAGTTTATAATGCCCCAATTTTTTGTCCTTAAGTAGCTGAAATTCCAACCAATTATCTGTTTGGCCAAAGAAGATTACAGAACACCCTCTCTGCCCCCCTACTCCTAATATCCACCCCCTCATAAAGGAACCCGGAGAATTTCCTGCCACAATTTCCTCCTTATCCCAACTGTGGTTAAGGAAAGGATGGGAACAAAATCTTCAGTGAGTCTGAGTCTAACATAACTGTGTAATAGAGAAGCCACTGCCTGAGAAAAATAATTCCTCCTCTTCTCTGGGCATACGAACAACATGTAAAATGTTTCTTCTCTTCAATGGGTACTGTTTCACCCAGTTCTCACAATCTTAAAGGCTATTTCTTCACACAAGTTACAGCAAATTTGAGAGCTGTTCAGAGGAGGGGAAGTTGCTTCTGTCTGGAAAGAGGATGGCTAGATGAGGGTGGTGATAAATTAACTACAATTTAATCTCCTTGCTGCTACCAGAAACAGGCCATTGTATTTTAATCTACAAAACAGTAACACAAATGTAGTAGTAGTAGTAACTCCATTTTACAAATGAGATGCTAAGTAACTTGTCCAAGGTCAGTAATAGGTCTTTGATTCAAACGTGGATCTTCTTTGACCCTGAGTCCATACATACACACTCTCCCCACACATTCGGGGTGACTTTCTTGAAAGAGACAGCATTTTACACCTGAGGTTGGATTGGGTTGGGCAGTTGGCACCCTGTCCCGCTTCTTCAGGGTGCTCACTGCATCTGTTAGCATTGCTCCAACAGCATGCTTCCTCTTAGGGAGACAGGGTGGACTATGTAATTTCTCAGTTTTAGTTTATGGTGTCTTTTAGCATTTTTTTCCTTTATAGTGCTTAATTTTTTTTTTTTAAGATTTTATTTTTTTATTCACATAGAGCTGGGGTACAGGCCAGAGATGCCGAGGGTGAGAGGATTCACCAGAGACAGAGCCGTGAGCAGAACAGGCAGATAGATGAAGTACACTGCTGGGGGGAGCAGTGGGCAGGTCAGGAGAGGTCTGCCAGGACATGTGGATCTCCTCCTGGGCAGGCGGGAATCGAACTCATGCGGAAGTGACTTTAGCTTCTTAGTGCAGCGCTTTAACCCACTGAGCCACCAGGGAGGGCCCTCTATAGTGCTTAATAAAAATAAATCCATAAAACATACCTACCACTTGGTTTCAGAAGTTTTTATTTTTCACATAGTTTGTCAAATTTTATTACTTTACAGGAAAGTTAGTCTGAAAAAATGCTTCCTTGTATGTATCAAATGGCGAATTTTATTTTATGTAAGTGGCACTCCAGTTTTATGAAAGGGAATACATTTTAGATCATGATAATCATTGGTAAGCAGAAAATAAAACAGAAATGAGAGATAGCAAGGAAAATGTAAAAAAAAAAAAAGAATGTGAATTTTCCATATTTGAGTTTGAGATTTCATTTTTAATAGTTAGTTTGTTGAAGAAGACATTTTCAATGACCATATCTTAAGCTTGAATATAAAACATATAAATGCAAATACCAACTTAGATGGCACTTTTTCCCAAATGTCTCTCTCTCAGAACTGGGGGTGTAGCACCCTCAGATCCTGCTTCCAACCTGCTTACCTGCTTACTTGTGGTTGAATTTGCATCTGAATCTGAAGCTCTGGTATTTTGGGAGAGGAATCATTTAGCAGTGAGAGTTGAGAAGAATGTGGTAAGCTTAAGGTTCTGTCCACAGACAGCCCTTTTCACACCAATTAGGAAAATATAGGAATATGTATTTATTGTTGGTAAACATAACAATGCATGCAAGCAGGTCTGGAGGATAGAGGTAGTCAGGATGATATTCACAGATTATACAGTAAAGCAGAAGAAAAAATAACCAACCTCTCATATCTTCTGTTACAACACAGTCTAGATTAACCCTGAAGGTATATGATACATGGGGGTTATATGGCCTGCAGCCTTGAAGACATTTTGAAATGTGAAACAGACACTAGTCTTATCTAGTCCCTGGAGAGATACACTTAATGCTTTAGAGTGAGACTCAGGTAAGCTTTGTTGTCAAGGAGATCCTTTCAAAATGTTTCCTTCTGATTATAGGCAATGGACATTCTCCTGCATTCTCCTACCCTTTTACCTACCATTTTTTCCTTTCCCGTTCCTCCCTTCCTCCTTCTTTCAGTCTCTTCCTCTCTCTCTCTTCCTCTGAGGTGGCTGATGCTTTCAGATCTGTGACCCATGACTTGGTCTGGAATAAAATTGAAATAAGAGTGGACATGAGTAATTTTATTTTTTTGTAGAAAACAACAACAAAGTCCCCATCTCTGTCCCATGCATTCCCTTGTCCTTCATCCCACTCCTCACCCTCTTCGGTTCTGGTGATCTCACTTTGGCTTTCTCAGTGCCTACTAGTTTATTTCGCCTGGGCATTTTACAGGCCTTTGATTACAAAAACACATCCAGTGGTAGCAATAGGAGATGCACCCTTTTAATTTTCATTTTGAGGGTTAATTCAGCTATTATAACAATAAGTGCAGTGTCGACATGAACACTGCCTTTGCGGCATTATGGTATCTGACGTCCTCAAGTTTTCTGAATTCAGTTAAGTAGAACAGTCAAAAAGCTCTCATGTGACAATATATATTAACACAAAATCCATGTCTCTTATGACTTTAATAGAGTCCAGTAAGCCTCACTTAGTGGCTTTGTACATAGTTTAGTAAGCTTGGTTTTGTGGTTTCTCAGTCCATAGCATATTAGACACAGTATGTTCAGTGCAAAAAGGATGAGAGGGTTGTCCACCAACAGCAATCTCTATAGCAGAATGCCTGCTGCCAAAGGAGCTGGGAGGGAAAATCCTACCATGTGGACTCATGGAAACCATTAAAGTAAGTAGTCTTTGTGGTATGTTGTGTAAAGTGCAGGAAACACTGAGTAATTCATGTTCTTCAGACTGTGTTACTATAGTATGTTGTAGCATGAATATCTGCTCATAGTTTTATTCTGAGTTTCGAGAAGGAGTTTATGATCAGGGGGCCTGGCGTAAAATACCAGAGCAGTGTTGTGCTGGTAGTAAGTTCCTTTTCATTTGAATATTAAATGCATTTAATGATATATGCTTGTCATTCATAGCATTCAAGCATGTTGAATAAAACTACTTTCATTAATAGCCAGTTAAGCTTATTATAAGTGGCAGTTCATGTTATTTCTTTTTTTAAAGATTTATTTATTTATGCATACAGAATTGGGGTGCAGGTCAGAGGTGCAGGGGTGGTGAGAGGATTTACCAGTGACAGAGTGGGGAGCAGAACAGTCCGACTGATGATGTACACTACTGAGGGGAGCAGCGGGTGGGTCAGAGGTCTACCATGCCGTGTGGGTCACCTCCGGGGTGGGGATTGAACTCATGCTGAAGTGGCTTTAGCTTCTTGGTGCTGTGCTTTAACCTGCTGCACCACCAGGGAGGGCCTGAGACAATATTTTTATCCTCTAATAAAATTGATAATAAATTACTGACCTTTAAAGAAAGTTTAAAATTCATACTCTACCCTCCCCCAATAAAACCCAAAACTTTAATTAAGACTTAATTAAGATTTAAACCTATTGATTCAAACAACCTTGG
>NW_004567126.1:5453250-5524467 GCF_000260355.1 Condylura cristata | reverse complement strand
CTGCGCCACCAGAGAGGGCCTATTTATTTATTTTTTTAATCTCCTTCATGTCAAGTTTCTCATCTATAAAACAAAACTAATAACAGGACCTATTCTGTAGGTTAGTCAAGAGGATTCCATGGATTATCTCTTTTGGAATTATGTCTAGAATATGCTAAGTATGTGATAATTGTTACATTATTGTGCCCTAAGCCCTTTATTATGGAATTCTGCCAAATATTTTTACTTTATAAACTGCTTTCATTCAAGATGATCTGCATCTACTTTTTGCTTTTGCCAAATAAAATTCCTCTTTCAGGATAACTTAGAATTCAAGTACATGTTAGAAAACAATTAATTATATTAGCTTGTACTAATATGTGAGTCACTGGTAGCCATAATTCTTGAAAAAAATATTCATCCTTTAAGAAGAAAGCTTTTATTTTCTTCAATCTGGCCTCTAATTTTTGAAGATTTAGTAGAGGTGATAAACTGATGTAAGGATGGTAGGCACTGCTATTGTCATTTATGCTCATTGGCTTTGATCATAGGTCTACCATCAGCTTTAGCAAACAAGACTTCTTTTTTCCCTCTTTTTATTTTTTTTAATCACTTTATTTACTCATACAGAACTGGAGTACAGGTCAGAGGTGTGGGGCAGTGAGAGGCTTCACCAGAGATAGAGTGGGGAGCAGAACAGGCAGATCAATGAAGTACACTGCTGAGGGGAGCAGCGGGCCTGTCAGGAGAGGTCTGCTGAGCCATGTGGGATCACTTCCCGGGAGGGTGGGGATAGAATTCATGCTGAAGTGGCTTTAGCTTCTTAGTGCTGTGCTTTAACCCGCTGTGCCACCACGGAGGGCCCTTTTCCCTCTTTTGATAGCTTATGTTTTCTAAAAACTATGAATGTTTTGGCAGAGGGAATGAGATCTGAGATAGAGAGAAGATTAGGATAAGGATGAACTGGTTGGAGGCTTGGAAAACAGGCTATGAGAAACAGTGGTGATTGATCTTATGTACAGTTGTATAAGGGGAAGGAAGACTTTGCTCTCAGCTTTGCAGAAGTTAATACCTTGAATCATTTAATGCTGCATTTAGGCATAGAGTAGATATATAGCAGCTTGTTGAGATAATTCTCCAGATAGGAAATAGTCCATTTTAGGAAAAACTCACTAGTTATTTGGAGCTTGGCTTTGTTTTCTTAACAGCAAAAAGCACCATGGGGACTGAGAGATGGCTGATTTTCTTATAAAGACAGTTCAGTTGGTAAGTAGGGAAATTGGCTGAGTTCTGACTTTTATTTTTGGCACTGTAGGTTTTAGAAGAAAGGGTAATAACAAAAAAAGGAAGCTAGGTAACACATTCCCACATCTTCTCATTTCAGTTCAGTTTATTTTGTGGGTGACATGATGTTTGCCCCATGGACATAGATTAAGGTGCCAGGATTGCTTCTCATATACTTAATGGAAATTTTGATAATCTTCAGATAGAATTTTTCATAGTTTAGCCAAGAAATAATAAACATGGTAGAGTGTTCTGGTATGGCACGTTCTAATCACAGAACTGTACAAATATATGTAAAGGAAACTTTACACACATCATTTCTCTTAATCTTTAAAAGTAATCCTAGAATATATAGAAAGGATAGTTTTATCTGTAAACAGACATGGGAAATGATGTTTTCCAAACAAAATCATGGAGTTTCTTAAAGCAGAATGAAGAAAAAAATACATCTCCTCTATTTTCTATATTTCTTTCTGTTCTTATATAACTTTTGTAAAACACTCATAAACAAAACATTTGTCAGGTTCTAATTCTATTAAATATCCAAAAATTCTATTAAATATCCAGAATTAATACCAACCCTCAAAAAACTCTTTTGAGAAATAGAAGAAGGTAAAGTTTTAAAATATTCTATGAGACCAGACATACCCTGGTACCAGAACCAGACAGACATCACAAGAAATTAAAACCCAAGACCTAGCTCTTTAGTGATTATAGATGCAAAATCCTCCACAAAATGTAAGTTAACTAAATGCAGCAACATATAAAGGTTATTATATATCATGATCAAAAGTCATCCCAGTAATACAAACTTCTGAAAATCAGTCAATGTAGTGCACCCTATCAAACAAAAACTTTGTGATCAAATACCAAACGAGCATTTCACACATCACTACCCTTCATGATGTAAACATTCAGTAAGCTAGCAGTAGAAAGGCAATAGTCTGGATCTGCTAAAGGAATCTTGCAAACTCCTCTCCGCCCCCACACCATACCTAAGTTGATAACTGTTCTTGATCAGTTTAGGTACCAGACCATCATGTCTGCTCCCACTTTCATTTACCATTGCATTGGTGGGTCTAACCAGAGCAATGATGTAAGACCAATAGGAAAAGAATAAACATATCTCTCAATTTTCAAGTGATATAATCTTCATATAAGGACATAAGAGATATGCAAAATATATTACAAGTGGTAAGCAGCTTTATCAAGATTATAAGATATAAGGTCATAATACAAAATTCAGTTGTATTTCTGTAACATTCAACAATCTGAAAGTGAAATTAAGGAAAAATTTTTACTTAAAATAGCACCAAAATAAATACAAATGTGACTACAAGTGTCTAACTGGTGGCTGTAGTCAGACTTACAGGTGGTGCCTCTTGGAGGGGGTCCTGGTGGGGCTAGATCGCAGAGAATGTGCAACAAAGTATGGGGTTGGGGGAGACTGATAAAAAATATAAGCAACTGCAGAAATGGGTCCTAGGATTTTAGGATTCAGTATTCAGGACTTCAGTATTTTTTTTTAAAGATTTATTTATTCATACAGAACTGGGGTACAGGCCAGAGATGCAGAGCGTGAGAGGCTTCACCAGAGACAGAATGGGGAGCAGGACAGGCAGATTGACGAAGTACACTGCTGAGGGGAGCAGCGGTCGGGTCAGGAGAGGTCTGCCACGCCATGTGGTCACCTCCGGGGCAGGCAGGGATCGAACTCATGCTGAAGTGGCTTAAGTTTCTTAGTGCTGTGCTTTAACCAGCTGCGCCACCAGGGAGGGCCGGAACTTCAGTATTTTTGGTTCTTTAGAGATTCAGGGTCAGCAATTTTTGCCCCTACCACACTGATCTTCCAGAAGGCTGGTGTGGGCCTCTGAAGGATGTGAGAGGCTTCTATTAGCCAACCTCAGAGAAGGAACATCTGAGGTTTTGCAACTGCAAAGCGAAGCATTTGAAACTGTTCCTGGTTTTGCTGCTGGTACAGACTGGAAGGGAAGATGAAGAGTTGGGTGTCTCACTGAGCTGCTTGAGTGTGGCCTTTTGTGGGCCTTTGCAGCTGCTGTTTTGAGTGTTAATTGTCTGGTGCGATGCTGGGGCATCGCAGCAGCTCTGGTGAGCATCTCCTGGTGTGTCTTCTGTCTTTGTGATTTGGAACCTCACCTATAGTCTGGCTACCACATGCTCAGGCCCTCAGTGGTGGAAAGATGCCATTTGGGGACTGTTTGTGTATAGGTCTTTAAAATACTGGACACTGCTTTGGATGGGATAAATGACCATTTGTGGCCTCAGTAACTTTGTTTTCTCTGGTTTTTTAAGTAAATCCTATTATTGTTCTCTGAACCTGAGTAGTCTTGCAGTTGTGTGCCTGGGTGAACAACTCAGACAGTGACCAGTAAACTATTCGGGTAGAGTCTTGGCCTGTTTTAATGACCTTTGTTGCCCAGTGTCACGAGTATATGACTTGCATACAAAAAGCTATTAAACCCTGGTGAAAGAAATTAATGACCTAAATAATAGAAAGATATTCATGTTTATAGGTTGCAAAATGGCAATACCGTCTAAAGCAATCTGCAAATTCAATGTAGTCCCTTTTAAAATTCCCATTGCTTTTTAGAGGGAAGAAATTGACTACTGGAGCCTAAAATTCATGTGAAAATGCCAGGGACCCAAAGATTCAAAACACTCTTCCAATTTGGATTCACGCCTTTTGATTTCAAAGCTGTTTGTTTAGTGTTTTTTTTTTTTTTTAAATGAAGTCCTATTGGTTTACATCGTTGTTAGTTTTTTTGAAGCATAGCTTTAGCCTCTTCAGGTGTAGTTAATGAGTGACATTAATCAAGACTGTATGGTATTGGGGTGAAGATAGACATGCAAACAAAAGGAATAATATTGAGATCCCAGAAATAATTCTGTGTTTATGGTCAGATGATTTTTTTGACAATGATGCTGAGGTAATTCAATGGAGGGTGAATCATGTTTGTATATTTATTTATTATTTACATATTTTTACATTGTTGTTCATCCTCTTCTCACATGTAACCTCTGTAAAATTTCTACCACCAAGACACCTGTGACTCATCACCATAGTCTTTTGTGCTCATCCCTCCCCTGTTTTTGATTCCTTCCCCCTCCCTTGCTGAATGGCTCTGATTTATAGTTGCCTGATAGTTTTGTCTTTTTTTTTTTTCCTGATCCCTTGTATGATTTCTCTATGTTTCTCCTGTTGTAAGTGAAACCATCCAACATTTTTCTCTTTCCTTTTGACTTATTTCACTGAGCATAATCCCTTCCAGGTGCAAATAGCATGAATTTATCCTTTTGATTGCTAAATAGTATTCCATTGTGTATATATGCCACATCTATTTGATCTAGTCATCTGTTTGGCATTTGTGTTGTTTCCAAATGTTAGCTATTGTAAACAGTGTTTCAGTAAACACCAGAGTGCAAGTTTCCTTTTGAATTAATGTTTTCATGAGCTTTGGGTAAATTCCAGGGAGTGGAATTATGGATCGTATGGTAGCTCCATTTTTAATAGTTGGAGAGAATAGCCTTTTAAACCAAACAGTGTTGTAACAGCTGGCTATCTGTTTGCAAAAATGAATGAATCTGGACACCTACCTCACACTTTATAATAATAAATTGACTCAGAATGAGTAGATTTTGAATCTGAGTATAAAAGCAAACAGTAAAACTTTTGAGGAAAACTTGGGAGTACAATTTCATTTATATGAAATACCCAGAATAGGCAAGTAGGTGGAGACAGGGATTAGATTAGTAATTGCCTGGGGCTGAGAGGTAGAGGGAGAGAGGGAAGGGATGGGTTACTAATGAGTTTGAGTTTGCTTTTTGGAGAGATGCAATGTGCTAAAATTAGTTTGTGGTGATGATTGCACAACTGTGTGAAATCCACTATAAAATTCAATGAATTGTTGATTTTAAGATATGTGACTAATATCTCAATAATACCTTTTCTAAAAAAAGATATGCCCACTTGTATTTGAGGTTTTCCTTTTATGACTTTTGACCTAAATTTTCTCCATTGTTATGCCAGTTGGGGTTGATTATTCTGCTTTTACTGAAATTATCAGATATATTTGGTTTCCATCAGGAATCTCTCAAAGAAAGAGCCTTAAATGGGGGCCACCTTTTCCTTTGGAACATTACAAAATATTTCTAAAGATAAATGTTGATATTTAATCAGATATTTAAAGTGTAATTCTGGGGATGGCTGACATTTTATGGTCCATATTTTTCTACCTTATTCCTCAAAATACACCCAGTTAAATATATGTAACATAATACTCATTTACTGACAATAGATAAAGCCATGAACTCTGTTTTGCTACTTCTTGTGAACCTCTAAAATGCTTCTTTTTTACCTGGAATTTAATTAGCATCCGTGCATTTCCACAGACAAATATGCATATGTATATTTATTATATATATATGTGTATATATGTATACACGCTATATATCTTGTGTATTCAACTAAACTTAAAATTATAAGTCTCTAGATGACAGAACTTATAAATTTTCTTAAAAACTAAACAATTCCACGTATATACACATACACACATATGTACACATATGTGTATATATAAACTAATCAGTATGTATTTCTAGTTGATATGACAGATTTTATATCAGGAAAGAGGGGTTAGATATTAATCAGTAATTCAGAAAATTATAAAATAGTTTTAGATTAAGGATGCTTTCTTCTCTCTTACAAGACTCATATAATAGACAGCTTTGTCCAGAAAGTATAGTTCTTTGTAAAATACCTTTACTTTAAAGACTTTGTCATCCTGCAATTCTAAATAATTCAACTGATTACAGTAATTATAATTCAAATTGCATCCTACCTACCATAAAATTTTCACTGGGAAAACAAATGCCGAAAATACTTCAGATTGCACAAGTTTCCCATATATACAAGATACAGCAATCAGATGAAAGTTTCCGTACATGCAGTAATTGAGCATTCAAATAAGCGTCGTTCATAGGAGCTCCTGGGCAGGCAGCACAATTTCTTCACTGGTGGTGATATTACAAAGGCACTTTTGAGTTCTTATTTTGGAATTTATGACAATGCCAATAAACAAATTACATGAGTAAAAGTTCTTGGTATTTTTGAGTCATATCTGGTTTGTAATCAGGTTTGCTCATTTTGGCAACTATGTTTTTTAGGCTTAGCTCTAAATTATTTTTGGGTACTTTCAAAATTTATATTTACTCTTAGGGCTTACATTTAGGGAGAAAACAGTTATACCAATTCCCAAGACAGGGAAACATGTGCCTTGTATGGGTTTTCAGTATGGGTTTTGAGTGTTGCAGTATAACAGATTTGTATCTGGCTCACTGATAGGCATATGTTGAGCTTTGAATTAAATGTTGCTTGAGTGGGTGAATAAATGTTACCATGTTTGTCTCTCTGCAGTTTTGAAGAGACTTATACTCTTTTTACTGCCTTTGTTTCTCATAATGGGAATACTTGCATATCCTAATTCTATGGGTTATGCTGTTTGAACTCTTAGTTTTTCTGCTTATGAAATAGCTTTTGGCCTATTTGTATTGGCATTCATTCTGTTTATTTATCTACTTCTGCCTAATCATAGAAACAAAATCTAAGCAATAACAAGATGAAAACTTGTTTTAGATTTCTCACCAGCCTTTCATGCCTCCTCTGGTAGACTGCTGATACCCTCAGACCATTTCTAAACAAACATAATAAACATCATGGCATGTACGGAGTCAAATGCATTTAATTAGTTTAAGCAGCCAGCTTCCAATCCTTCCCCTGTTTTGTCGTGGTTTCCTGCACTCTTACTGCAGTGGCTGCTGTTCTGGTAATTAGATTAGAGTTGACCTTCACAGAGACAGAGTTAAAAGATATAGCTGAAAGTATGAGATTTTCTAGAGTCATTTGTCATACTCTTGCCCTCCTATTTAATAACTTGATGGCATTTCTCATTTTCCAAAAGTGTTTATTTCTTTTATAGTGTCTTTCAAAACTTGTTATTTATTGCTTTGCCTATCCTTCCTCTAGCCTCTTATTCCATGAAAAATAGGCACAGTTGCTGAACAAGAGGAAACTACAATGGCTTTATACATCTTTCAAATTTTTAGGTACTTTCTCCATAGACTTAAATTTTAGTTAACAGTTCATCTTCCTCTGTGCCACTGAAATTCACTAAGGCCGCATGGAATGATACATTACCTCTTCAAGAAGACCCTGCTATTGGGGGCTCAGCTGGAATGATCTTTCTTTTGGAAACACAGAGGCCTCACTGGCTTGTTTATTATTTTGTCTTGCATTGCAGATATGTGTGTGCAGGTCTTAGTTATCCTAAATAATAAAAATATTGGCAGTGTCTATTATTGAATGTTTTTCCTTTTGGATAGGCACTTTATATAAGAGACCTAAGTGATTTCTAACAAGAATGTTGCACACATTCATTTTATTTCATATCTATATACATACATATTCATATATAATTATCTGATATACGTGTAAATATATATACATGTATATATATATATAAATATATTTACACATGCATACATTTTATTTTCCACAGTGATATGGCAAAAAGATTATTTCAGCCCATGAAAAGTCAAGTAAGTGATTCTGACCTTGGGTTACTTTTCAGTTTATCATCAAAACTTTTCTCCTGGCATCTAACACTCTTGTAGAGATGTTTGAAACCAATCTGTTTTTGATCTAAGTGACTTTTTTATCCTTTGAAGAAGAAAATACAAACTGTTTAGGTGCTGAAGAGTATTAGACTTTATGGGGAATTTCATATCTACAGTTCAAGATAATTACTCATGGAAAGGTCAAAATGTTTGAGAAGTCTACCTAAGTGCCTCCCTAAAGATCTTTTTAATATGCATCAGTCATTATACAGTTTTTACAGCAATACAAATGAGAACATTGTTCTTCTCATTTTTCAGATAACCGTTATTTAGTGTAAGTTTAGCAGACACTAAATTCTGTCAAAATATTAATACTCTAATGGAAATACAGATTTTTTTTCCCCATCAACTTTTCATTCTACAAAGTTTCAAGCTACATTTATGGTCAACCTTCAAGGTTGGTTTTAAAGTTTGTCTTTTTTTTCTATGTTCCACATGTAAGTGAAACCATCTAGTATTTATCTTCTCCTTTTGACTTATGTATCAAAGCTTTTTGCAAAAGTTGAAAACAAGCAAAATGGATTTTTAATATGTAGTTACACTAATATTTTACTAATGAAATTAAATTTCGTCACATTGCACCTAAAATTTCACCATTTATCTCTTTAAGAACAAGATTCACCTGATGCTCAAGCCCCTAATATTTACCTTTGAAAGTATATTACCTAAAATATAATTTATATTCAAATTTTCCTGTCTCAAAAATGTTATGTGTAGCTTATCTACTCTAGAATCCAGTTGTGTGTATTACACATTACATTTAGTTTTCATAGTCACCTTTTTCTAAACAGTTCTCTATTGTTTTTAAAATCACATTAACATATATTTGGAAGTTCTACAACCTGAATTTTTCTGATTGTTTCCTAAAAATAGGATTAGGTTACAGGTTTGTAACAAGGATATTGCATAGGTAATGCTGTGTACTTCCTATTGCATTACATCAAGAAGCATACAATATCATTTTATCCCATTCTTCATAATGTTAACTTTGAACTTTTGGTGAAAATGTAGGGGTCTAGGTCACTCTACCTTGAAGGTTTTTTAATTTTCACTTGGAATTATCAAGTTATCTGTGGAGTGACATTTTATCATATGAACTTATCCTGTTATCCAAAAGTCTTTCACTCTCTGGACTAAATATTCATTGATGACACCTGGTTAATTACGACACTGGTGGTGGCACAATGGTGGGCTTCTAATTCTCCCCTTGGTATTTTTTTTTTTTTAAGATTTATTTATTATTTATGCATGTAAGCACTGGGGTATAGGCTAGAGGTGTAAGGGCTGAGAGGATTCACCAGAGACAGAATGGGGAGCAGAACAGGCAGGCTGACTGAAATACACTGCTAGGGGGAGCAGTGGGTGGGCCATGAGAGGTGTGCTGCACCATGTGGGTCACCTCCCTGAACTACCTCCTGGTCTTTTTTTTTTAATGATTTATTTATGCATACAGAACTGGGGTACAGGCCAGAGGTGCAGGGGCGGTAGGAGGATTCACCAGAGACAGAGTGGGGAGCAGAACAGGCAGATCAATGAACACTGCTGAGGGGAGCAGCAGGCGGGTCAGGAGAGGTCTGCTGCGCCATGTGGATCATCTCCGGGGCAGGGAGTGAACTCATGTTGAAGTGGCTTTAGCTTCTTAGTGCTGCATTTTAGCCCGCTGTGCCATCAGGGAGGACTCTCTCCTCCTGGTCTTTTTAACACATTTTAATCCCTTCTTAAGAAGGATCTCTTGCCAACCCCCTCAGTGTGCCAGCCCACTCTTTTACCTTTAGTGTATTGGAATGATCTTTTTAATTTTTTTTTGTAGTACTATTGGTTTACATTGCAGTTCGTATTTTGGAAATAGGGGCTCCCCCTCTTCAGCATAAGAAAGAGGTAACTATTGATAGATGTATGTTCAGAAGTAGGAATGCAGATTAAGCGTATCTACATTAACTTACCCTGTAACTTTACCCTGTAACTACTTCTTCCAGGATGGGAGGGATATTCAACCAGTGAAAAACATGCCCCATCACCAGCACCACAAAGATAATTCATATAAGGTGTTTTTTTGTTGTTGTTGTTGCAATGCTAAGCCCTTTAACATGTTTCTCCTCGAGTAAAAAGCAAAGAAATACCAAGTTACAGATATTAAATGTATTTCAAAAGGTAAAGAGGAGCAATACCCTAATGACTCAGAGATTGATTTATTCCAGGAAAGTGAAGATTATTTTAGAGTCTGTCTGACTCAAGCTTTTCAGGGTTTGCTGATTGTTTGATTTGCTCTCATATAAAAAAAGAAAAAAAGGTCACCGCCTCTATGCAACACCATCCTGCTGCTCTCTGGTTAACTTGGTCTGCGTGGGTGCAGTTATGCACAAACTATAGGTGAGTTTGATAGGTAGGCAGGGATGAGAAGACTGTGAAAAGAGTAACCCCAGCTTATAAATGGGTAGAATTTGGACATAGGGTGACTGAGGACAGTGACTCCAAGTGAAGGGAGTATCAACAACAAGGGTTAACCTACTGGTCGCAAGGATTTGCTATTCTTTTCCCATGCAGGAACTTTCTTCCTGTTACGTTTCACTGGAAAGACCCTGTAGTAGTTTTCAGTTGCCAATTGTTTGCATAACTTTATTATTTTATTATTTAGAGACTACTAATATACTATAATGCATAATTTGATACACATCAACATGTGTAATGTTCTGTAGCTTATCATTTGCATTGCTCAGCCTTTCACTCCAATCCTTAGCTCCCTTTGTAGAAGAAAATTTTACCCTTACTGGAATGCAAGATATTAAGTAAAACATAGTTTCCTTAAAACATGTTTTGAGATAGCAGTGATATTAGAAAATAGCAAAATAATATAGACTTGGTTTCCATGTTTCTGTTTCAGCCAGATGCATAAAAAGTCCATTTCAAGTCTATAAATAATGGCTATGAGACACAAAAAGCATGGAGTAAATGTTTTGAAGGGATGGCAATCGTGTGGTGAGTCACAGACGGGTACCTGAGGTAGAGCATAAAGCGACCATGTCAAGGCTTCCAATCAGAGTAAGATTTCAATTTTGATGTCCACTGAGAATAACCAAATTGAAAATGAATACAAATAAATATCAACTATTCCAGCTCTTGAATTTGTCTGGTAATAGAAGTTTCTTTGGTTCTGCACATTTATGTAATCTATAAATATGTGCAAGATGGAATGAAGCCCTTTGGAAATGTTTTCTATTGCTGCATTATATTTTCAGAAAAACAAATTTTAGAAACTCAGATAAATAGGACAACAGACAATATGGGATCCTGAGGCTAAAACTATTTGTGCAGATGTTGGAATCCAAAGGAAAAAGTAAAGCCAGTCAAATTTGAAACATAGCAATGTTATGGTGTATTATAACACAAACACATCCTCATTTTGCCTTCTATATTAAAACATTGCCTAGCAATTCTTTGTAAGAAGATCATTACTGAAAGAGTGCTTCCCACAGTATCTCCCGGGTAACGCAGGGGTTAATTCTCAGTGCTATCAAGCTGTGGGTGGCCACTGTAGCACCAGTTCCATCCCCAGCCAGGGAGCTGACCCACATGTCACAGCAGACCTCTCTTGTCTCACCCACTCCTCCCCTCAGCAGAGGATTTAAATGGATCTGCCTCTTCTGCTCCTCACTCTAGCTCTAGAGAATCCTCTGAGCAAGTGATGACCCAGCACTATTAGGCTGGCACTCTGAAAAGCTCTGTGATGGGTCCTGTTGTACTAAGATTCAACAACCTTTACAGAAGTAGTTTTTTTCCCCACAAATTTCAGGGCCATGTGACATTTAAAAATAGATAAAGAGAAACAAAGAAAAATGATGAAGGGCAGTAAAGCTGTAATACAATTGACTGATGTCCACATGTAGTCATCTTAGTCATTGATTAATGACTTGGGTAAATCATCGTATCGACTGACTTCAGTGGCACAGGGACCACTAGTGATTTAATAGTTCTTAAGTGTTTAAAGAAATAGACACTGTTCTTTCTCCCTACCCCCCTCACCACCACCAAACTAGATCTTAACCTGGATTCATAATATGTAAAGTCAATGATCGTAAAGATTCCTCAGGATCATCCTTGTTCCTGAAACTTGCCTATGCTTTTGGGACAACAAAGGTTCTCTATGCTCAAAATGTGCTCTGAAACCAACAGTATAAGCCAGTTCCTCTCTCAGAAACTGGTCAGAATGGGAGATTCTCAAACCCCGTTGGGACCTACTGAGTCGGAATCTGCTTTTTTATGCACCCCCCACATTAAATATTAAATATTGAGAAGCCCCACTCTCTAGAGATTCATGAAGCTTCATTTGAAATCTAACTGCTGGAATTGTTAACACACAGGGCTTGGTGGCCCTCAGTTTTCCTTTTGACGTACCTCATTCACTGATCCTCAACTGGAAACCCTCTGGACAAGCAGAACAAGAAGGGGTGGTAGTTATGTCATTTGTAGAATTTGGGGAGCAAAAGTCGACAATTTTATTTTTCTGCACAGACAGACCATTGCTCTGTGTGTTCTACAGGTCTGTCTCAAGGAGGGGGCTACCTAAAGGTCTTCATTTGTAGAATTTGGGGAGCAAAAGTCGACAATTTTATTTTTCTGCACAGACAGACCATTGCTCTGTGTGTTCTACAGGTCTGTCTCAAGGAGGGGGCTACCTAAAGTCTTCATGTGTGTTAGTGTGGCAGTCAGGCTCAGCAGAGCTGAATTCATGAAGCTTCATTTGAAATGAAGCTTCAACAGGTATCAGCAAATAGACTTTAGCAAAGGAGATACTTAAGAGTTGTGGGCATGATCAAAAGAAACAGCAAGGAATGGTGAAGCACACAGTAACCAGCACTGAGAGAATGTAAAAGCTCCTGACCTTAATAGAGGGAGCACAGGGATGTACCTTTGGGGGCGAGTTGGGGGGAGCTGACTGAGGGGACCACCCTTTGTGAGTTCTTGTCTCCAGTGGACAGAAGTCACTGCATACCACACACAAGCCAGAAGCAAGCCAGAAGGAGAGAGAAAGCACATTTCTCTCCTTTTCTGCTCAGATCACCTGCCACTGTCTGCCATTAGCCAAACCCAGTTGGAATCCAGAGTGTAGGGAGCCAGCTGACGTCGTCCAGATAAGTCATCCTCCTGGGGTGCAGAGAAGGCTTTAAAAACTGGAAGGTGATCTGAAGAGCAAATTCAGAATACCTAACACAGCAAAATAAAATGATTGGATTTATAAATAGGATAATAGGATACTCAAGAAAATTTTACTGGAAAGTTATCTTTGCATATATGTTTAATATGTATACAATAGGCACTGTTAAAGGCATAAGTTTTAGGTTCTCCTCGGGGAGCTGTGACAGATTAAAATAAAAAATAAACTGTATCTAAAATATACATGTGGAACAGAATGATCTATTCAGCTGTATTCATTTAGGCAACATTTACTAAGTACCTGCTGTATACCAGGCAATATTTGTGGAATGAAGGAATGATTAAAAAATGATATGGTTCCTGTCCATGAAGAATTCACAGTCTTGAGAAGAAAGACATTAATTATAGTTCAAGTATAATGAGTGTTTTGAAAGGAGAAAGATAAGATTCTTTGGGAATTTATAATAGATACACCAAAGTTAGTTTGGGGAATCCAGAGAAGATTCCTTGCGACATCTGAGATCTGAAGTGTAAGTGGAAAAGAGCCAGGTGAGGGTGGTGGGGGTGAGGATATGGGAGTTTGTGGGAGCTGGAGGGAGCAGGGTGGAGTTTTGATACCCAGAGAGGAGTGTTCAGGCCACATTTAACAAAGGAATCTGTTATAATTGGAACAGAAAGCTATTGAAATACCTAATACCTTAAGTAATAAATCACTTGATCAAATGAAATGATTTTTAATCATTGAACTCCTACTGTTAACCGATTCAGCTAAAATGATTGTTTACTTCTGAACTTTTTCTGATAAATGAGCACAAAGGCATTTTAATAAAAACTTCCCATGAGTTTTATTTTTATTGTCCCCGCTAATGTGGGCAGATAACTTGTTTGTTCTGAATATTCAGTCATATTTTGTTGTACCTCAAAATCATATTATGATACTCAATCACTTGGTATTAATTTATTCTGTAATTTTTTTTCTTATTGAAGGGACATTAGTTCATACCATTGTGTATGATTTAGACGTTTAGTATCTCCCTCTTCAGGGGATGTTACCACACCCACCTACCAGGCATGACACCTACCATGACAAAAAAATGCGTATCTCTTTATGAATATTCTTTATGAATAGCCATATATAGCTAGAACCATGTTTAATTTACTGTTGAGAAAGTAGGATGTAAACAGCATAAAACCGTGCCACGCCTGTCTGTCTGAGCCTGGTCTGTGTGTTTACCATGCTGATCCTCCATGTCTCTCTCGCAGGGCCTGCACTTACCGTCAGGCCCCTCTGTCTGCTGGTCAGCCAGTTGGGATTTGTGTAACGGTGCTGCCCTCCTGCCTTTCTGCAGAAGGTAGCTCACAACCAATATGTATTCACTGAGTGGCGGCCAACTGAAAAGGACATGCAGTGTCTTTTTCACTAGAACCATGGGTGCAGACACTATCGTTTCATTTAAACGTTTATTGTAAAAATCCATCACTAGAGCCCTGTCAGAGATGCTGGAGATCCTGTCAATCAGCTGTTTCTCCACCTTATTATTTTTCCAATTGTCTTTTTCACCTCTGTGCTAGGCCTGATGGATAATGACACAGGAAAATGAATTGTGCAATCAACAGTGCTTTATTTTGTCCTGTCCCAGCACTGTCATTATTGGTGTGGATGAGACATTACACCTTATTTCTCTGACATATGTCTGTACATGGATGACACGTTTGAAGAAATCATTTTAACCAGCTTACCAGTGTCCCATTTTCATATTTTATGGATACAGTGGTTCATTTTAAATGATTTTAAAGCAGGTGTTTTTCAAATGATGACGTGGACAGGAAAATTTGTATATAGCAGACTCTTATCTTGCCAAATGTGGGATTATTCTCATACAGTTGGTCATGGTCTCTGGTTGCTTGTAGATATGAAATCTCCATTTTATTGGTGACATATACATACACATACATATATGAATGCATAATTATATAATTTGCATGCCATTTGCAAGTGACTGAGTTATCCCAAACTGCTCTTGAAATTTTACTTATTTCAGTAATGGTTTTCATTTTATTTGTTGATTTATTCATTCCTGAATTAACTAACTCCACAAATGTTTATTGAAACTCAACCATATGGAAAGTCCTTTGCTGGGCTTTAGTTTTATTTTGTGTTGTTGATTTATTTTATTTTATTTTTTTATATCTTTCTTCATTTTGTACATTTTTTCATCTCAGTTGTAATCCCCATGAACTTTCCACCACCATAGTCCTATGTGCTCTTCCCACACCAGTTTTGATCCTATTCCCTTCTCCTCCCTGATAGAATGTTTCTGGTTTATAAAGGATCAGGAGGGAAAAAATGATGGTAATAAAGTAAAAATGAAAATCACATAACAATTATCAAACTGGGTCCTAGTTTTAAAGTGACTCTTAAACAGGTCTTGCTTTCAAAGGGCTTGGGTTCTATTAATAGCAGGGAGATGACATGAAGAAAAATTATAGAAGAGAGGATGCTAAGCCCCATGGAGAGAGAGGCTCAGGCAAAACCTTGTGCTGCTTTCTGAGGGAAGAGAGGTTATTTTTACTTGAGACCATAGGGTTGGAGGTTAGAAATGAATCTTAAAAAAAGTGACATTTGGAAAGTATCTACCAGAACGGATAGGACAGTGCTTGGTAGGATCAGAGAAGAGCATGTTTCTGTCAATGAATAAAATATTAACACAGAACACATGCTCAGAACAGAGTGGCTTGGTTTTGGCAGGAGCATATTGTGGGGGAGGATGTAAAGTGTAGAATCAGATTTGTTCCTGAAAGGCTTGGATTGGTGATGACTGCATATTCTACAACTGGCAGAGAACCCCAAAGCATAATTCCACAGCAATAGGAAAGGTATCCTTCTCAGGAAGGAACTTGATACTTCTCTGGAAATTACTTATTTAGCAATAAGAGAACTGCAATAGAGCAGTGACTGCAAATTCACATACTAACATTTCACTGTATTTTCTCATAATTTCTTTTTTTTTAAGATTTATTTATTCATATAGAACTGGGGTACAGGCCAGAGATACGGAGGGTGAGAGGATTCACCAGAGACAGAGAGGGGAGCAGAACAGGCAGATTGACGAAGTACACTGCTGAGGGGAGCAGCGGGCGGGTCCGGAGAGGTCTGCCGCGCCATGTGGATCTCCTCCGGGACAGGCGGGCATCGAACTCATGAGGAAGTGGCTTAAGCTTCTTAGTGCTGTGCTTTAACCCGCTGCGCCACCAGGGCGGGCCTCTCTTTTTTTTTAAACTTCTATATGGTTTATAAAACTTGCCATTATTGTTTCTTAAACTCATTTCAGTAAATATAAAAATATTGTCTGGAGGGGGAATGGGATGGGAACTGGGGTGGCAAGAGTGCACTGGACTGTGGAGATGGCACACGAGTGAATTGGTGGTGGAAAGCCCAGGGGGATTACAACTGAGATGGAAAAATGCACAAATGAATAAATGATGTAAAAATATATAATAAAAAATTGGGATACTTACTAAAAGGCACGCTACAGTTGCTGTTAGTGTTGTTACATCATATTTCACTTGTTAGGATCTATTTAGATTAACCTACATTTTTCTTCCCTCCACCCCCACACCCCCAAATTCTATTCTAGGTTTTCCTGGGTTAATTTTCCTTTATTTCAGTAATACACTTTGTAAAGTTTCTTTTTGTATTAGTTTACTGATAGTAAATGCTTGCTTGTGTTTATATCAACAGCATTTTTGACAACTTTCTGAGTGCATTATTCTGTGGTAATAGTTATAGCAGTACTACGTCTTTGTCTCTGACTTCTGTTGTTGCTATTGTTTTCGGTCTGTCATTTGAAAGTGATCTGGTTTGTCTTTCTGTCCCTGTCTTAAAAAGTCTAAAATATTTGAAATTGGGTATTCGTAGATTCACTGAATGTGTCTAGTTCACAGTACTTATTTGTATTTCCTGTTAGATGCTTGGTATTGTTCAGTATTATGGCTTCATGTTTCCCATTAGTTCAGGATGATTCACAATCATTAGTGCTTCAAACATTTCCTTATATGTATAGTTTTTTTTTTTATTATGGATAAACTTATTTTAAATATATAATGTTTCATATAATGTTTAAATATGATACTATATAATATGTACATACACATGTATACATCTATATCTTCATTATAATAACTCCCTGAGGACAGACATTATGACATCAGGGCTGTTAAACTTAACCTATCCTCAGTTCTGAGTCAAGTTCCTAGACTTATTTCCTTAAGTCTCTCTGTGACATAGTTAACAATGACAAAAAATTCTGCATGACCCAAATATCAATGTATTTCTTACTCATAAACAAATGAAAAGTAATGACTTGATCACATGAGGAGTTGAACATTGAGGCCACAGACTTTACTTCAGAGCTCTGCTGATGGGTGCATCAGCTTGTACCCACATATGGCTACACATCTTTTAATTTAAATTTATATATTCAAATAAAATTTAAGATTTAAATTTTAAATTTCTTCAGTAACGCTAATGCCTCCACTATTACATAAAGAGCTCATGGATAATAATTCTTTGTACAGAAATTCAGCCCTCTCTATGAAAGTAGATTCTACTGTTCATATTTCCTTAGTCACTTTATATACACTAAACAATTGCCCTATTTACTGCATTACAAAATGCCTTCTGCTCGCTACAACTATTCATAATTCTGCTTATCCAACAGATTGGATTTTGCTATGTAATAATGGATTTTGCTAAACTGGAACTAACCACAAAGCTAGCTGTTTCTTTTTGATGTTTAATGCAATTGAGTCAAAATGCAAAAATACTTTTTTAAAATTAGGAAGCAATATAGTAAACAGATACCCCTTGCCACTCATGATACTCATTAATACAGGAATGAAACAAGGTGTGAGGGAACAAATAGTTAATCCTAAGTGTATGCACAGTACACAAGTAACCTATATAATTAGATAATTCACAGTTAGGTTTGGGATTTTTTCAGCATGTATCAGACTCTTCTCATGTTAAAAGCTGGGTCAGAAAGGCCAGTATCTTTTTTTTTTTTTTTTTTTGCATGTGAACTTTCTCTTGTTTATGCTGTGGAGGCTTCATTCTCTCTTATGTAACAATGTGTCAGTATTTTGTACAGTATCACATATCCTTTTATCCTTCCATAAAAGGAGTGTAAAATGTCTTCCCTTTGTAGATCATCTTAATGGTAATGCCAACAATATATCATAATTTTCTAAGTTTAGTTCTATCAACCAGTCATGAAATAAGGACCAAGCCCCGAGTGGGATATATGAGTGACACTGACAGGCACCCAGAGGTGCAGGTGAGCTGCAGGGTTGGACCAGGAGGACTTCTGGTCTGTACATCACTGTCTGTGATGCAGTGATGGTCAAAGTGATGAAAAATCGAAACCCTTCACATACTTTGGCAAAGGGGTAATCTTTGTGTGCAAGACTAAAAAAAAAAAATCAATTTAAAAGGAAATCAATGTTCCTTCCTGTGGTGTGAAATTTTATTGCCTTTTAAGTAAAAACTAAATAAAAGAAAAACAAGCATTTCACATTTTGAAAATTTGTGCAACAGAATGCCAAAACATTTGCTGATGTAGTTCCTTTGCCTATAAAGCATAAACCTTTAATTGTTATAGGACACCTGCGGTGATTTAAAAAGAAAACTGACATCAAATCATGGAACATTAAAACAACTTTGTTATGTGGTTTACTAGGTTATCTATAAAAACCAAATTTACATCCATTTTGAGAATGAATTTCTGAGGTAAAAAGAATAGCAATGGAAGTGAATCCAAACTTGGGAAAAATAAAGCGAGCACAGAAAGATAAAAAATCAGAAGGGTTAGGTTTTAGTTCCTTTATTCTGATTTTATCCATAAAGTGTGAACTATATGGATTTTATCTCAACAAGGACAACATTTCCATTTATAGAATAAACAATAGTATAATTAACTTCATGTATTAATCTCCCACAGTTACACCTGTTTACTATTGCCTTTGCTGTTTAGTAGAAAAGCAAAGATGTTCTTCTAAGCTGCATGTTAAAAATGCTGGCAGGTCTTAGGTATGGGTTGTTTCCAGATTTTACAGTTATGAGTATGTCTGATGGCTATTGATTTGTAGTTTTATTCCATGTATTCAGAGAATATATTCTGTATAATAGCAATCTTAAAAACTTTGATTACTTTTTTCATGTTGTGGGGGGGGATGGGTGGTCCTATATTTGTCAATTAGTTCTTATTTGTTTTCTTTGTTGTTCTAATTTATATTAGTTCCCTGTGGCTACTGTCACATATCACCACAAACTTGGTACTATAAAACCACAGAAGCTAGAAGAGTGAATAAATGGGTATCTCTAGACAGAGCAGGGCCTCCACACACATTCTGACTTGACATTCTGTCCAGTAGGTCTGTGGAAGAATCAACTTCTTGAAGTAAGTTAGAACGCTTCTTCTTCTTCTTTTTTTTTCCTCTTGAGGTAGCTGGCTTACAAGAATGTGTGATTCAGTGGCCAAGGTTCCATCCTCAGATGCATGCCACCTCACCACACCCAGGCCCCCTCAGCTCCCACCACAGCCTCGGTGTCCCCACCCCATGGTGTAGTCTCAGTTCATGGTCAGATTTCTAGGGCTTGTTATTGGTTTGGGTTTGACTAACCCTTTGTTTTGTTTTTCTGTATTCCACATTTAAGTGACGCCATCTGCTTTCACTTTGTCGTTTTTCTTCTGACTTAGTTTGAGAAGCTTATTTTTTTCACAATCCCAAGACTGGATCAGAATTGAAAATCAGAATGTGTGTATCCAGAGGGTCAGTTCCTTTTTGCTCTTCTAACTCTTGTTGGCTACTGGTGTTTGTCCTGGTATTTCTTGCCATCACTCTAGTCTGTTTCCAACTTTACATCATCTTCCTAGTGTATATGTGTGTGGGATATGTATCAGACACTGTTATCATGTTCACCACTTATGCTTTAGGCAACTCATGGAATGCATACTCTATTGTACTCTCCAGACTTGTACTTTGCATGTGCTTTTTTTCTTGCTGATGTTCTGATTTATTCTGTTTTCTGTTTGAGGATTTTATTTCAATCATTCTTAAGGGTTGATTTGCTAGGAAAAGGTTTTCACTTTTCCTTTATCTGAATGGTTTCTCTTCATTTCTTTTTCCTGTACTACTTTTTGTTTTAATTGAGTTAACAGTTTATAACATTTTGTAGGACTTCGGAGAGTAAGTTATCACTTCTTAGATGCCTCTTTATTCTAGGAGAATAGTTCCCCGGGTTTAGATTTTGCTATTGACTCATATCTTTTACAGTTTATAAGAAATGTGCTACTTTTTGGTCTCCATAGTTTCAGATAAGACATCAACTGACATCAGAATTAGTGTTCCCTGTTTAAGTACTGGTCATTTCAGCATCATTAATCATCTCCGATCTATATATAACTAAACTGAAACTTTTAAAAGATAAGAAAGTTAACCTACATCAGTTTGTTACTTAATTGGCAGGAGAACTAGAATTTAATTTCATGTCTGACCTAGTCCTCTTTTCCTAGACATTATATAATACTGCTACAAACAATTATCTTGTAAGACTTCAGTCTTCAGGAGACCTTTGATTAGTCCATTTTTAGGATATACAGAAAATAACAATAGGTAGTATACATAGTTATATGACCTATATATACTAATATTTAATTATTAGTTATAATGGAAAATAGCTTTGTAGAGAAGTTTATTCATAAAAATAGAATACCAAGTCTGTGTTAGTAACAGAATAACCAAACTTTGTGATAGGATGCTTTTTGGCTCTTTTGTCCAAATCAAATTTCCCCCTTTAATGTGCTTACCAGTTTTTATAATCTTACAGATTTATAGTTTTCTAAGCCTTTTGCCATTTGATCAAAAACTTTAATGTAGGATTCAATGAAATCTTATTTTCATTTTATGCAGTTGTGTGTCTTCTGTATAAAAATGCGTACTTCCTATAATTGTTTTGTACATTGTTAAATTAATAAATGAAGCTCATGGTGAATTTCTGATTTATAATTATAATGGCACGAAGACAATTCAAGAAGAATAATTTATGTTATTTTGCAATTAGATATGCATTTATGACACAAATACTCCACTAAATTTACCTATTCATTAAATAAGGAAAGAAATTGCTAGTGAAAAAGGAAGTTATTTATTGGAGCTCTTTCATGTGCTATTTTTCTGTAGTGTAGGAGATAAGCAATAATTTTTTTTTCTCTTGAGATCAGCTGATTCAGAGACTTCAAGAAATCAACTAATGGCCACATATAATGAACATGTTTTTGCTTCATATTTTTGAGATAGGAGTATCTCAAAATACTTAGTTCACCACTTTTGTAAACTACAGAAAATTTTTATTAATATAGCAAATAACGTGCAATGCACATGTACATATATGTATCCCCATTCTATATACCTAAAGAGATAAGAAACAATAGCAAAGGGGAGAAAAGTTCCAGATGTAATGATAAAGGTAGAATTTGATGCATAGCAAAGAAAGAGAAAGGAAGAACCAGTGAGGAAAATTAGAGAAAATGGAGTCAAGGGATGAGAGAAACAGGCCGCAGGGGAATTAGGAGTAAATGAATAAGGAGCAGATGAAAAGAATATTGAATGAAGAAAAAGTTCACAGGACAAAAGGGAGAAGCAAGCAAATTGGAGAGAAAAGGCAAATACCTAGCAGGAAGGCGGAAGGGCATATCAGAGAGACATTTAAGTTTATTAGCATCAGTGTTGCTTTTTCTTTAAAGCAAAAGAAAAATTTAACTTTTTTTTTTAACATGAAGGTTTTACATTATGTGGATGCTCATTACTATAAGTTTAATTTCTGAACAAAAAATTAAGCGTCATTAGCAACATCCCCCTCCAAGCATAGAAACCATATGAAAAACCATATGAATATTTTTCAGAATAATAACCTTTATAGTCAATATTTCATTGCCTGCAGTCTTTTGAGAACCCACCTTACAAAGGTTCTCTTTATTTTCTGTATAGATTTGATCCTCACATATTTTGACATCTTTGAAGAGGGAAATTTATTTGATCCTTTTTATGCTTGCCTTCCAGAGCAGTATTAGTAAATAGAAAATAAATGTTTCAATGAATAAATGAGGACATTGTGTATAAAAGAATGAAGTGCTCAACACTAGCAGAAGTGTTGCATATGATAAAGTGGACATCTCCTCTCAGAAAAAATGATATCGTCAATCAACTGTTAGTTTTATTTCTGTTCTATAATAAGACTAAATCTTGGTGTAGATGCAGGGGGTTCAAAATAAAACATAATTTCAGGTATACAAATTCAAATCCCTGTAGTTTCACCTCCTCTTTGTTCTATGCCTCTAGTTTCATTAGTTAGCCTGCCTACTTCATGCTGTGAAGAACAAGGAAATAAATTTATTGAGCATATTCCATGTGATGATGGAAAGTGACACTGGTGAGACTTATGAACAATCTCAGCTGGTCAACTGTTAGTTTGTTCTTTCCAGATATTGTGAGGACCTCCTTCTCCAGGTGTGCTGATATGCCTTGTTCTAACTCAAATAATTACATTTGGATCACTGTATCCTAAGTCCACCTTTCTTTCCTACTGGTATTCACCTGTCTATTTCTTCTGGTATCAAATTAAGAAAGCATAAGACTGTGTTCTCTATATTTTCCATCAGACCTCAAGTCCTGAAAATTTCCATCAAAGGGCACAAAAAAGAAAAGATATGTTTAAATTGCTACATCAGCACAGTTTTTATTACTGACTTGCTTTAGTGCTATCCTGACCTGGGTGTGTGTGTGGGGGGGAGGTGTATTTTTAACTAATGTTATGCATAGTAGTTAAGCTTTGTTTTTTGGTACTATAACTTGTTACTGCCTAGCTTGACTTTAACATCAACTACATTTCCACTAGTCAGTGCAAACACAACTACATTTTTATTTTTTTATTTTTTAAAATATATTCATTATATCAGCCTTCATTTTTTGTACAATGTATGATTTCCCATGAAATTCCCACTACTAATTCACCTGTGCACCATCACAATAGTCCCTGTGCTCTTCCCATCCCTGTCCTGGTCCTTCTCCCTCCTCCTCCCCTACAGAAGGTCTCTGATCTATATAACTACATTTTTAAAGCTTGTGGCTAAGTTGATAAATTACTTACCTAAGGCCAATTGTTTTGATTTGTTTTAATCTTCTGGACTTATTGCCTGATTGTCTTTTCAGTGACAGTTAAATGTTATTTCGACAAATGAGTTTATCCCAAATTCTGTTATTATTATGCAGTTCAAAAACTTTGAACTAGCTCATTCGTCAGTTTCATGATGTACCTGAGTGTAATTTCATTTTGAATTAAGAATGCCTTCCTGTTTCACTTCCCATTGATCTCAGTTTCCATTTCATTGCTGTCTAGAATGTAGCCAAATGGGAGAGGTTAGCCAATGTTTCAGTTTAGAACCATTAATTTATAGTGACTGTAGGTCATATTTAAACTTGCTTATACAAATACAGAATATCAGTGTAGTAAGTGAAATATTTCTTTTTTCTTCTCATAATGAGAAAAGAGATGAGGAAAGAGTATTTGCAAGCCTGCTGTGTGAAATGTACTGATTAGCATTCCTTGTTAATTTCACAGGTGATGGAAGTCAAAGGACAAATGATCCATGTCCCAGAGTCAAACTCAGTTTTATTCCTGGGCTCTCCATGCGTAGACAAGTTGGATGAACTTATGGGGCGAGGGCTGCATCTTTCTGACATCCCAATCCATGATGCCACCCGAGATGTCATTTTGGTTGGTGAGCAGGCAAAGGCCCAAGATGGTTTGAAGAAGAGGATGGATAAATTAAAGGCAACGTTAGAAAGAACTCACCAGGCCCTGGAAGAAGAGAAAAAGAAAACCGTTGATCTTCTATATTCCATTTTCCCTGGTGATGTAGCCCAGCAGTTGTGGCAGGGACAGCAGGTGCAGGCCAGAAAGTTCGACGACGTCACCATGCTCTTCTCAGACATCGTGGGCTTCACGGCCATATGTGCTCAGTGCACCCCCATGCAAGTGATCAGCATGCTGAATGAACTGTACACCAGATTTGATCATCAGTGTGGATTTTTGGATATTTACAAGGTAAAGGAGCTATTTACATAGTTATTTCTATGTAAATCTTCTTTATTGATTTTTTAAAAAAGATTTATTTATCTATATATATGAGTTGGGTTGTAGGCCAGAGGGGTGGTGTATGAGAGGATTCATCAGAGACAGAATGGGGAGCAGAAAAGGTAGACTTGCTGAAATACACTGCTGATGAGAGCAGCGAGCAAGACAGAAGAGGTCTGCTATCCCAGATATGGGTCAGCTTCCTGGCCGGGAATTGAGCTCATGTGGTAGTGGCTGCAGATAGCTTCATAGAGCAGAGACTGAACCTCTTGCACACCAGGGGCCTCTTCCAATTCTATAAAAATTATTTTTTATTAGTAAATATTGCTCTTAATTAAATTACAAGGACACAATTTTTTAAAATTTCATAGTAAATGTTAGATAGCTCTCAATTGAGAAATTTTATATGTAGAATACAGATATTTCTGCTGTATGAGCAAACTTATTGTGATTTTATAATACTGACATAGGTAACTGAATCATGACATTGTTTCATTAAGAAAAAATCTGTACAACTGGTCCTCTGAATTCATAGCTAAACTTGCTCAAATCTAGGTAAACTTTAGCCACATAATGAGTTCTTTCTTTAGTTTTCTCTTAGAGATCAGCTTTCTAATGTAAACTAAGAATTTATGTTGACAGTTAAAAAAAGTGTTATATTAAAAATGGATAGTTAAATCATGTTTAATCAGTTTTTTGCACTGTATTGTTAACTAAATAAGGCCCCTTTAATTCTGAAAACAAAGAAAGTTCTAGTTATTGGCCAAATAACTATTTTTTTAAGTGAAAACACTATTTTCAAACTGCATAAGGGAAGATCTTTGAGAATGAATAACAGTCACCATTGTTCAGTCACTGTTGGTGAACTACTTATTTATTTCTTATTAAAGTAAGCAATATTTTGAGTGATTCATCACATCTCTACCGAATGAATAACTCTACCCTTCCACAGACTTTCTCACATGATTTCAATGTCCTTTTAGATATGAAGGGCATCAAGTACTTTTAGTATAAGCAGTACAGAACTGTAGCTTTTAATTTTCTTCTTTATTAATCCATCTGGACCACTACATTTTAGTAGTATGATCTATACATAAACCAGTTGGTCAGGAGCCTGGATGTTTCACCTTATCATCCAGACAGGTTTACATTAAGGTGCATCTCCTTTAGTGGAGGGGACACTATTGTATATACTAGGTGGCCATTGCTCAATAGTCTAATGAGCTTCTTCTGAGGGGTGTATGTCCACTGTGAAGTATATGTGCTATGCTTTATTACATACAAGATAGGTTTTCTTATAAATCATCTTTTTTTTTTAATTTTTAAAAAAAGATTTATTTATTAATGCATACAGAACTGCGGTACAGACCAGAGGTACAGGGTCAGTGAGAAGATTCATCAGAGACAGAGTGGGGAGCAGAACAGGCCAATTGATGAAGTACACTGCTGAGGGGAGCAGCACGCGGGTCAGGAGAAATCTGCTGCACCATGTGGGTCAGCTCCAGAGCAGGCGGGGATCAAACTCATGCAGAAGTGGCTTTAGCTTATTAGTGCTGTGCTTTAACCTGCTGCACCACCAGGGAGGGCCCTAAATTATCTTTTATAGGCTATGGTAGAAATAAACCCTTACCTAAACCAGAGGAACACTACAGTGTGTCTGTCACTGTTACACCCAGTTATTTCCAGAAAAGCAACAGATTGGCTTGAATTTGTGAGCACCCCAAGTCCTCAGGCTCCAGCATAGCTGCACTAATCTTCCTGACCACCCTCTCCTCACCCTCACCTCTGACCAGCTTTGCTACCTCTTCCAGCTTAAGTAGACTCAAATAGGTTTTCCCTGAGTTCATATAACTAAATGAGAATTACAGATAGATAAGCAGATTCTTCTTCTGAAAGTCATGGGACTGTCTGAGTTGAATATAAGCATCGATTAGATTTAAAAAATAGAGAAAATTGATGTCTTCTGAGGGCACTGAAAACAATTTCAAGGTTTAAAACTTTAATTATATTTCATAGACATCCTTTCCCTTGAGATAAGCTCAAAGTAAGAAAGAAGAAATCTATGGGAATATCTTGCATGGTCTTCATTTTCCTGTGTGTTATTAAACCTGTAGATTTTTTTTTTACAATTATAAGTTTTATTATCCAAAATGATCTTTTTCTTCCACCAGTACTCAAAACCATGCTTTCCATTTTTTATGCACATGTGTGTATGTATATATAATACTGAAAAATGAAACAACTCTGGCTCACAAATATTCTTAAACCAAACTTGCTTACAGAGTTGAGCAATATTTATAAAGTAAAAATGATTTCAAAGTTACAGTTATAAAGTAATGCGGCGAGCATCTCGACCAGCCAGAAGAACGACCACGCTGACCCCACTCACGAGGATTCTTCTTGATCACACTTTATTGGAGAGCCTCTTGGTTGAAGGGAGAGCAGGAAGCGAGGGGCACCGAACGGCAAAGAGCAACTGCTTATATAGGGAACAAGGACACGGGTTGCCAGTGGATTGGTTGCCTCAAGCTCACCACCCCTAGACGCCTCAGGATTGGCTAGGGACAGTTGGAGAAATGCGCATGCGCATTTCTTGTGGCCTGTCTCCACCGTAACACTGCCTTATATGGAGTTGTTTTCCTCTTAGCAGGCAGGAAGCGGGCGCCATCTTGTAATGGCGACGTGCCCGGCTCCCAGCAAAGTAATATGATGCCAGTGTTTGGACTAGGCATATAAGGTATCCAATATAAGTAAAATGTCAACATAAATAATGTGCTCTATATAATATTTTACTTCTGAGGTTTTATAGGGTATCATGTGTGATCAAAATAATCAGTGACTCTACACCAGTGGAGTGTAGATGATAAGAATAGTAGTGGTGGTGATGGTAGCAGTAAGGATGGCATTGGATATTAAGGTAAGCTTATAAAGGCTTGACTTTACATTTTTGCCTCTGCAGCCCCTTGGAAATAAGGGGGAAGCAAGGAAAGAAGGGGTCTTTCTCCATGTTCCTCCCATGCCTTTCAGCTGAGGCAGTGTCAGTGCTACCTTAACTGCATTCCTTAGAGTTTATTTTCTCATCTTTAACTATTTTTTTTTCACATCCCTTTACTCCATTTCTGTTACCTATAAAAAAAAAGTACTAAATATACCTTTCTCACAGTGATATTACAAGCATTTCAGTGAGCTGATATGTAAAGGGCTTTGGATAACACCTGCTCTCTAATAGTAAATGATAAAATGTAAACATTGGTTTCCATTGTTCTTTCTTTTTTTTTTTTTAAGATTTATTTATTTATGCATACAGAACTGGGCTGCAGGCCAAAGCTGCAGGGGTAGTGAAAGGATTCATCAGGGACAGAGTGGGGAGCAGAACAGGCAGATTGATGAAGTAAACTGGTGAGGGGAGCAGCGGGCGGATGGGGAGAGGTCTGCTGTGCCACGCAGGTCACCTCCGGGGCCGGGGATCGAACTTGCAGTGAAGTGGCCATGGCTAGCTTGCAGTGGTGCTGAGGTTTAAGCCATTGCACCACCAGAGAGGGCCCTCCATTGCTGTTTGTAAGCCAGGTGTACCTAAGACTATGGAGGCATGTATATAATGTGATTATTTGGTATGCATGAGCATTAGTTTAGTGTGCCCAGTGCTTACTAGCAAAGAATAAAATAGGATCTTATTTAATCATCATGACTAACATGTGGACTTGTTATACCATCATATTTCCAGATAAAGAAGCTGAGTTTCAGAAAGGGTAAACAACCCAGATCATACAGGTTAGAAATCATAATTTGAACCAATATGTTTCATTATAAAACTTTTCCACAAAATAATGAAACAAAAGTTCTTTTTTTTTTTTATCACTTTCCTTATGTAACTTTAAAAAATGTTAGTGATAAAATACTTCCCTCTATAGAGGTAGGAGGAGGCAAGTATGCCCATGGCAAATCTCATTGGGTTTCAAAAGCCAATGTAATTCAGCAACTGAATATCAGAGTTAGAGTGTGTTTGGGGAAAAGGGGAGAAAAATGAAAAGGGGGAACCAGTAAATGCCAAGACCATAATTCTGTTAGATTAGTCAATCTGATGTTGAGAATCTGAATAATGCAAAGTTCCTATTGATAAGGAAGGTAAGTATTCTTGTCCTACAAAGGCTGAGTCCTACAAAGTACGAATGAACAGGAATGCACAGGCATCTAAGGCAAGATGCAGTGGTCAGAAATGCCAAGACAGACGTAGAGACAGGATGAATAGCAAATCTCTAGAGTGTAAGTGGAACAGAGTAAGCTACCTCATCAAAGAATATAGCAATGTCCACTGGATTTTTACAGGCTAATATAGGAGTTAGACCTACAGAGATAAAAAGTTCTCAGTCCTAATTCCTTCTTTAGAATGAATAGGATATATTTGGGAACACTTTTTTGGCATTGATAGAATTTGAAAATTGATAGAATTTGAAAATTACTAGATTGCTTGCTTTCTTTTAGAAATCTCAGCAAACTAGTGGGAATATTGTGTTGGTAAATTCCAAATTTACATAAATTAAAAGGGCTGGAATAACCATGAAGATCATGTACATTTCACTGATTGCATATAACTAAGTTGCTCTACTATAGTATACTAGTAAGTATTGGCTCTTATTAACTATTGTTCTTTAAATACTTTGTGGAGGAAAAAAATCTGTACATTATGAAAATAAAAATAAAATGCAGGAGTAGACAGTGATAAATACCCTCATAATCAGGTTTATATGTAAAATGACAAGTTACTTTTTGAGTGGGCATATTAATATCTCAGAGAAGCTGAGAGCAGGCCACCCCTGCTGATTCTGACATCTGGGTAAAAATGGCTGAGGCAGTAGTAATGTGCTGTGCTCAAAGCTTGAATATTAGATCAGGAGCTTTATCAGACTTGAATCCCCATCCATAGTGTCCTTGGAAAGAGTGAAAGCAGATGTTTCTCATATAAAGTTAAAAAGCTTTAGAAACCTTTGCCACAACAATTTTGATTTGTCTTGACATTTGACAATATGGAATACCAAAACTGGGCTTCAGAAAATTGAGCTGAATCTCAAGGATATAACTCCAATATGAACTGAATTTTGAAAAAAAAAAAAAAAAGAAAGTATGAAAAAGGAAAAAGAAAAAAGAAAGAAATGTTTCTTTGGTCCACTTTTTTGTCTTATAGTAGTCCTTTAAAATACAAGGGGTTAGGCTATTCTTGGAATGTTATAAATACATATTACTATACCCAATTTCTTAGCACTAACTGAACTGACAGTACCATTTAGGGAACAGATACTGATTTGGTTTTTCCCCATGATTTACCTATTTTTTTTCTTTAATAATCAGTGCATACACTTTTGAAGTAAAAAACTACTGGAGATTTATACTAGCTCTTTTTATGGTTTTAGTCAACATTGATGCCATTTGCTTTTGACTGGAAATGAAATGACAGTCAAGAAAAGAAAATTTCTAAGGTAAAAAGATTATTCAATTCATTCATTCACCCATTCAATAAACATTTTGACTGACTTGATAACAGGGCGTGATGCCCAGAGAAATTTACAAAATGTCATTGAAATTAGGGTGTATTTTTAGCACAAGTTTAATGAGTTGAAAGAAAAAATTTATATGCTTTAGAAGGTAAGGCGAAAGTCACAGATAAGCATTCTGTTCTACTGTGGGGATTATATTGTCATTTTCAAAATACCACAGTGCTCTAAAAATTACCTGAGGAGGCTTTTGCCTCTCTTATATTATTGCCTTTGGCAAGGACGTAGGCTGGAGATAAAGGAGAAACAAGGGAAAGGAAACTCTTTCTCCCATCTGGTCTTTCCTTTCAGCCTAAGCTGTTGAATCCTCTTGCTGACTTAAGTGCAGAGCTGGGATTCCTCATTTTCCCATCTGTAACCATTTGTTTTCCCTCGCTTGCTTCACTTTGACAACCTATAAACAACGACTAATTTTATCTACCTCAGATTTTGCGAGCTTTTATATAAAACATGCTTACAATGTTTAACATGTTTACTGCAAGATCTGGTTCATGGTAGCAAATATAAATGTTAGCTGTGTCTTCTCAAGGTGTATCTGTGTGTGTGTGTGTGTGCATGTGCATGGGGTGTGTGTGTGGGGGAGAGAGAGCTGAGCTGTCCATGTTTGCTTGTGCATGAATATTGTGTATCCGGTGCTTATTAGCAATATATAGAATGCTAATTGCTAGCATTCGTTATTTCATGTTATTAGAATGTCATTTTATGATGGAGAGGATTATTAAAGAAAGGTGGATAGGGAGAGGGGGAAAAGTAGGGGCCAAAGAGGTAGCTGCTTGAAATATGTCATTTATTTCCTTTTCATGGGGTTCTCCTATCGATAAATCTTCATTCTTGAAAGTATTTTTTTGTCTCCATGAGTGATGTTTATCCAAGCAGCTTGAGTTTCAGTGTGGAATTTATGACAAAATAAGTGTTTCTTAAAGTGGTATTGACTTGTACAGTGTCTATGACCAACGCCATTAAACTAAACCTAGAATATTGAGTACTTTATATTCTAATATGAAACTCCAGCATATTTTCCACCTGTATTCAAAGAAAATCTTTTAGTGTTGAGGCAAGCCCAGAAGGCAGTTAGATGGGTCAAATAATTTGGATTGCCAAGCAGAAATCAAAATTGATGAAGTGTCTTGCTGAATTTATCAAACATAGTACTTGGAGCTGTTTTTATCCTTATTGATTTTAAATTTATCAAGAGGTTTGCAAGTGCAGAGAGTGATGCTTTTTTATTTTTATAATGTGAAGTGTTATAGATATATGTCCTCTCCAACTTCATTTTTGAAGTCCTGATCTCTGACATGAAGGCTTTCCAGGTGCAGCCTTTGGGAGGGTAATGAGGTTTAGCTGAGATTAGGAGAAAGAGACCCCAGGGTTGGATCTCTGCCTTAAAAGAAAAGGAGAACAGAGTTCTCTCTCTCTCTCTCTCTCTCTCTCTCTCTCTCTCTCTCTCTCTCTCTCTCTCTCTCTCTCCCCCCTTCCCTCCCTCCCTCCCTCCACCATGTGAGAACACAGGGAGAAGGTGGGTATTTGCAAGCCAGGGAAGAAGCCCCATTGGCAAACCAAGTCAGCCAGCACCTTATCTTGAAGTTTCCTGCCTCTGAAACTCTGTGAAAGGAATTCCTGTTTTTAAAACTCTGCTTCACCCCTGCTATATTGTTATTGCAGCCAGAATGGGAAAAAACATCTGGGGAATATATATAAATTTTAAACGCAGTCTGAAAATGTATGATATAAACCTCTAGCAAGCTGTCTGAGTATATGAGGACCATGTTGCTAGAATTTCCTCCATCTCTAAGGATAAATGTTACCCCAAGATATATGTGAAAGATTTTTCATTACCTTATCTGTGTTTTTGTCATTACTGATATGTTTTAAGGGTTATCAATAAATTGTAAACATTCTGAACTTACTAACACCTTTATCAAAATAGTATACAAAACTATTAGTTTTGTATATATTAATAGTGTACATGTATTGCAATTGTAAGTTTTACTCCATTTATTTAAAATGCTTACTTAAAATATAATTTTTTTTCATAGAGAATACCATCATTTCTGCTAACGAAGTCATTAGCAAAAAAATTTCTGGCAAACTGTAGGATATGAACATGTTAGGCTTCATCAAGGTTTTAAAATTTTTTTAAAAATATTTTAATTATGTTCTCTCTACACATAATTGTAGTCTCCATAGTTCTCCCACACTGTATCGCCTGTGAACCATCACCATATTCCCTTGTGTCTACCCTCCCCTGTTTTGTTCTTCCCTCTTTGCTGGATGCCTCAGTTCTGTAGAATCAGCTTGCTATTTTTGACTTTTTTTCTTGACCATTTGCTTGGTTTCTCCATATTCCACATATAAGTGTAACCATCTGGTATTTATATTTTTCCTTCTGACTAATGTTGACTAACAGAATCCCTTCCGGCTCTATCATTATTGTCATAAATACATTAGTTTGTCTTTTTTGATTGTTGAGTAATACTTTGTTGTATAAATAGACCACAGCTTTTTGATCCCTTTGTCTAGTTGGGGGATATTTGGGTTGTTTCCATCTCTTGGCTGCAGCAATCATGGGGTTGAAGGTTTCCTTTCAAATTATGTTTTTATGTCCTTTGGGTAGATTCCTAGATGTGGAATCACTGCCCCCAATAGTAGATCCATTTTTAGTATTTTGAGAGACCTACAGATAGCATCCTCAAATGGCTTGGCCCATCGGGGTTTGTAATACCAGGGTATTAGATTAGTTTACTAAAATGGAGATTGAACTTCCAAACAGGACAGTTATCTCTCACTTATCTGAGTCTCCATGCAAACTTTAAATCTTATTGAGTTGTATTATTTCAATTACCTTTTCAACAATCCTTACATAGGAGAACTATACATAATTCTCCCACTGTTTACCACTTTGCAAAGGTGATTTTAAAAAGTGAAAATTTCCTCAAGCAAAGTGGAAATAAAAGGGTGGAATTCATATTCACTACTTGCAGACTGTATTCCAAACACAATATTAGATGTCTTACTTGTGATAGGTTAATTCCCAGAAGAACCATGTGGAATACGTATTACTTCCCTTTTGAAGATGAGTTTAGTAATTGGCAGGGATATTATTTGAATTTAGTTCTGATTAAACCCCAAACCCATATTTTAGGACACAGTGGTTGAAATCATGTATGTATCAGATGGCTAGTGTTAATTAATTAGGTGCAGAACTAGTACCAAAGATTGTTTTAGCATGCATATTTTGTATATTTCACAAATTAGTGTTCTATGTTCAGTGCCTTTGGAAATCACAGGCAAATTTCATATCTTGAAAGTTAGAACAACCAAAAAATTCAAACAATGATATCATCAAATACTACCACTTGTTCAGAGTATAAAAATATTTTACAGTGAAATACCTTTATGAGGAAGATGCCCTTGACATGTCAGTTCAAAATAAATTTGAGTTTTTATATTACAATTTGAATTTCTGCTAGAATTAAGATTATAACTTAGATTTTTAAAAGGCATCCAACAAACTGCACTTTTTTTTTTAAGAAAAAATTGTTTTTTATTGAGGTGGTATTGGTTTGCAACATTGGTATCGTTCAGAGATACAAGGTTATACCCCTTCCAGTGCATGTTACTATACTATCCTCATAGTCCTCTACCTTAGTCCTCTGGTGAACTTTTGACTTAATTCATTTAGTGTAATCTTCCCCAGCACCACCCCTATTGTCACACATGACAACATTTAATCCCTTTTTAAAATTTTATTATTGAGTAGTATTCCATTATGTACATATACCATATCTTTTTGATCGACTCATCTGTCATCTGTCATTGGAGCCTTAGATTGTTTCCATAAATTATTGTAATCATTTGTATAGATGCCAAGAGTACAAATGTTATATTGAAAACAGATCTACCATATTTTGAGAAACCTCTATACTTTTTCCACAAGGACTGGACTGTTCTCTTTTCTCACCAACAGTGGTCAAGGGATCTTTGTTCTCCATGCTTCCCAGCCCTTAATTGTTGCTACTGGTCTTTAAGTGGTGGCTCATTCTCACAGTGGTGTGGTTAGGTATCTCATTGTAGTTTTGATTTGCATTTTCCTGATAAGTAAAAAAAATCTGTGCTGTTTTTAAATATGTTTGAACTTTGTTAAAAAAATTTCTCTTTTGCCCTAAGAAGCTAAAAAGTATCTCCGTAAAGAAATAAAAAATTAATTTTAGCTCACTAAAAGATCCTTGTGAAAGTCATTGTTTCCAACAATGAAATAGATTGGCTAAATCATACACTTTGGTTACTGGAATGATTCAAACAAGCTCCAATTTGGTTTATAAAAATTACCTCAATAACAGTGTGGTGTGAAGATTTGATGAGAAGGTGGGGTTAGTAGACAAAGTAGAATATAAAATTGGTATTGCCATGATTCAAGTGAGAGACGGTAGTAGTATTACTTTGTGTACAGAGATATAAGTCAATGTTGGAACTCATTCTGTGTGTACTTAGTGAAAAGCCTGCCATGCCATCATTTAAGCAAATACTACCACTTGAGAATGTCTTATTTTGCCTTAACCTGAGATGATTGAATAGACACATTTGGGAAATATATAACAATGACTTTGCTTTTGAAAGGTAATTTACATATTGTTTATATTGACCTACCTCTTGTAGAGACGTTTATAATACAATTTGACTTAACCATCATTCTGTGTCTAATAGCACTGTGTATTTCCTGTAGGACTTAGACAACAAATGCGCTGTTCTTATCTTTAAAGCTAAATGGTTTAGCAGTCTACATAAGGGGATAGGAGAAAAAGTATGAACACAAATAACCAGTGACCTTAATGGAGGAAAAGTAAGAAAAGATGATATGAAAGATGGAATTAACACCCAAGAAATTTTATTCATGGAGAAGGGTTGAATAAGGCTGTAATAGCTACTATGGGGGAATTTATGGAGATCACATTGTCTTTCTTCAAAAAAAAATCATTAATAAAAATTGCTAAGAGGGCTGCACTATTAGTTTAAAAAAAAGTTTCAGAGGAGTTACTGGTTTACAATAAAATTGAGAGGAAGGTCTATAGAGAGGGTTGTCCCCATTATGAATATCACTCACCAGAATGGCACCTTTTCACTAAGGATAAATGTATATTGATGTATCATAATCACCCAAAGCCCATTGTTTATCTAGGACTTACTCTTGTATTTTTGCCTTCCGTAGGTTTAGCTAAATATATACTGATGTATATACCCATCATTATAGTATCATCCAGAGTATTTTTACTACTTTTACCATCCTTCTTGCTCTCTCATTGCTCCACTTTAACCCCAATTGCTGATCTTGTTCGTTATCTTCATAATGTCTTTTCCAGAATGTCATGTAGCTGGAATTAGACAGTAGTTAGCTTTTTCATATTGATGCCTTTATATTTTTCCTTTTATTTAAATTTCTACACTGTTGTTCACTTCTCCCCTCAGATGAAATCTCTGTAGCTCTCCCTCCACCACATCACCTGTGAACCATCACCATGGTCCCTTGTGTTCTTTTCTCCCCATGCCCTGCTTTAAGCCTCAGATCTATAGTTTCCTACAAGTTTCTTTTCTTTCTTTTTTTTTTTGATCATTACGCTTTCTCATTTCATTTTCAAGTTTTACATTTGTGTCTGTGATAGTTTAAAGTACAGGGTCTAACTATAATTCTTTGGCATGTGAATGTCCAGTTGTTCCAGCACCATTTGTGGGAGAGATTATCTTTGCCCATTGTATTGCTCTTGCCCCTTTGTCCACAGTCAGTTAACTATATTTTTGGGACTCTATTTATGCAATTCTGTTCTGTTCCACTGATCTACTTATTCTTCCCCCATTACTTTACTGCCTCCATTACTATAGTTTTGAATAAATCTTAAAACTATTCACTTGTATGTGGGGTTGTAATATTATTTAGCATTCTGTAGATTTACTGGACTTACAGGGAATATTCACGATGCTTTAGAGACATAGTGAAAGTTCTGGTAAATTAGGAATCCCTGGAAAAGCGTTCTTGAAAATAATAGACTTCATAATCACTTTATTTTTTGTTTAATTTCTTTATTTGTATATATTTTACAGGTGTAGTCCCCATAGAATCTCCACCACCAATTCACCCAAGTACCACAACCTTAGTCCCTTGTGCTCTACCTGCCTGTGTTTTGTGCCCTCATCCTCCCCCTCCCCTGAAGAATGTCTCTGGTTTATAGTTGTCTGATTATTGTTGTTCAGTTTTGTTGTATTGTCTTTTTTGATTGTTATTATTTTGTCCCTGATCCCTTATTTGCTGTCCTTATATTCCTCCTATAAATGAAACTGTTGCACTTCATGCAACTGATAAGGGATTGATCACAAAGATAATTCAATCAAAATATGGGCAATAGGACCCTTGTCCAAAGATTAAATGCAAATATTCAATACAAAAAAATGTTCAACATCCCTCATCATAAGAGATATGCAAATCAAAACCAATGAGTTGATACCACCTTACATCAGTAAGAATGGTGCACATTAAACAAAAAACTAACAGGGCCCTCCCTGGTGGCACAGCGGGTTAAAGCACAGCACTAAGAAGCTAAAGCTACGTCAGCATGAGTTCCATCCCTGTCCCAGTGGTGACCCACATGGTGCTGCAGACCTCTCCTGACCTGCCCACTGCTCCCCTCAGCAGTGTATTTCAGTATATCTGCCTGTTCTGTTCCCTCCTCTGTCTCTAGTGAATCCTCTCACCGCCCAAGCACCTCTGGCCTGTACCCCAGTTCTGTATGCATAAATAAACAAATCTTTAAAAAATAACAACAAATATTGGTAAGGATGTGGCAAGAAAAAAAAAAAAGAAATATGAATCTCTCCTACACTGCTGGTGGGAATACAAACTAGTCCAACAACTACAGAAAGCTGTGTGGACGTTCCTCAGGCTACTGAAAATGGAGATACCAAATGACCCAGCAATTCCACTCCTTGGGATCTACCCAAAGGACACAAAAACATTAATTCAAAAGGATATATGCACCGCTATGTATACTGCAGCACTATTTATGATAGTTGACTGGTAAACAACCCAAAAGTCCAAAAATAGATGATTGGATCAAGAAGATGGTACATGTACACAATAGAATACTATGCAGCAAAATAAATAATAACTTAATGTAATTTGTGGCAACATGGGTGGAGTTAGATAGGATTATGCTCAGTGAAATAAGTCAGAAAGAAAAAGAAAAATATTGAGTGGTTTCCATAATTACTTGATAAAGCATAAATAGATGGGCTCCTGGTAGAACAGAAACTCTGCATATAAACATGATGGTTGGAGGTACAGAGAGTTTGTCAAGAACACTGAAGGATTCGTTTTGATTAGCACATGGAGTGAATTAGGGTGATAGTGGTAGGTAAATGTAGGAGATTTGAAGGTGTTATTGGTGATCTTATAGGATAATAGTCCATTGTGCAGTAGAAAGAAATATTTAGTTGCCATCATCTAATTTGGGAATTTAGAAAAAATTTTCAACAAAGAATTTTTTATGTACTTTTTTTGGTGATAATATGCCTTAGAATTCCAAAACCTTATGACAAACTGGGGCCAATTAGCAGACTTTTCCACGAGGTTGAGATTTCTTGGCAGGAACTGGAATTCACAACAATAGACCAGAGAGCTTTCTTTGATAGGCAGTCATTTGGAATCCGCTTTTCCTCACTTGGGAGTAGTCTCTAGACCAAATCACTGTGCTATTTATATCCATGACCTCCTTTTGAGTTCTGTATCAGCTGAGCATGGAGAGAATTCCTTAAAGAAATAGTATTTAGGTCAGAAACATCAACCAACATTAGTGTAATTAGAGTTTTTTTTTTTTTTTAAAGAATGAGGGAATTTTTGAAGTAGGCTTATCAGTAAGTCCTTAGTTAAACTTGTTTTCATTTGAATTGCTAGACTATTATGCCCAATGTATTTAATTGAACTCAACAAACTTTGTGTGGATCATTGAATACCTACTGTGCCAGATGTTTCTCAGCATCTGGGGTGTATATAAAAGAGAGGGGAAGGCAGGGTGGGGAGGGAGAAGAAGGGAGTAGGAGAGAACAAGAAAGAATGAGTGTGTGTGTGTGTGTTTGTGGTGTGTCTGGGCTAGGAGTTGCAGGCTGAAGTTCTGATGATAAGGCAGTGTCTGGAAAGACTTATTGTCCTCTGGATAGAAAGAAGCTATGGAATGAATAGGGTTCAGGGTTCAGGTTCTTTTTTGAAAGCTGATCGACTCTTTAAAAAAATGACTATCTGAATGTATCTGTAGTATTTCTAATTCACTTCATATACCAGAACTCACTGGACTTTGAAAACCTAAAAATGTACCTGGGAAAATGTATAAATGCAAATAGGTGAGCCTTTTACTAGATTTGGACTTGGCAGCTCAGGGTGGGACCTGAGGATCTAATTTTTTAACAAGTACCCAATGGATGAATCTCATGCAGGCAGTCCTGAATTTTGTATTTGAAAAAATTGCAGAGGGGGGCAGTTCCAACTCCTAGAAGTTGCATGCAATTTAAGGACTTAATAAAAATGTTATTGGACAGCCTGATAAGGTGTTAGGGTCCAAGGGTGTAAAGTTAAGTAAATATGTATTAGGAGAGCATAGACATACTCTAGTACAATACATTTTGTGCTGGAGACAGAAATTTGTCCATCAGATAAGTGTGTAAGAAAGCGCCAGACCCTGAAATAGGAACTGTGAACTTGAAAAAATAATGAGGGTTCAGCCTGAGACTGACTTGACCTGGTTTGCCATATTGCTTGTGGTGTGCCCTGAGAGTGTATATGCAATGAGGTAGAAATAGTTTTTCTTCTTTGAGATGTCTCCTTTTAAAATAGTAAAGTGCATCTGTGAGGTTTCATGGTTTTGTGTAACCAGGAGAAATGAACCTGTTTTCAATCCACTCTCAGAGTTAGATTCTCTGAGAATGATCAAACTGGGTATTTATATCTTCCCTGGACAGAACAGTTGCCTGTATGTTAGATGACAGTGACACCAAGCAGCAGAGGACCTGACGTTTGCCTAAGACCATGACAGGATTGGGTGCCTATGTCCAGAAGCTACTCTCTGAGGTTCTACCCCAGGTTAATAATAGTGTCAGACTGAGGAGACAGGGAGTCTTCCAGATCCTTATACAGCAAGGCAGAAACACCCACAGAAACACCCACAGAATGCGAATAATACAAGGTTATTTAAATGACTCACCGTATTTCAGTTCTTATTATCCATGACTTCACAAGGAGAATAGATAATGCCTTTTGCAACATTAATATCATTAGTAAATCAAAATTATTCCCAGGATATCAACCTTTAGCATTATGAAATAGGTTCCTATTGTGAAGATGCTAATATTGAAAAACTACAAGATTATTTAGAAAAACTGAAAATAACAGCTGAATAATAATTTTGCATTTTGGAAATCATGTTTTTTACAGGGGAGAAAAAATTGGTGAGAGAGAAAGGTGAACTCATAATACAGAGTATATGCCAGCTGCTAAGGAGGTGGAGGCTGCTTTTTTGGTTCCCCAGGAGAAAGGGAGCCTCTTCTGGCTCACTGTTCTAGTCCCAGCAAGTAGGCCTGAGCTGCCCTTTCTGTTAGAGTGGGGTGACAGCCACTGCCTATGCCGCTTCTGTTTCCCCAGCATAGCGGTGACGTTATAAAGCCAAGACTATGACACCGAAGACTCACTGCCTTCATCTACAGCACTGGTGTCCTTCCTGTATCTGGTCTTCCTACCTACTTTTCATGTAGGTACTTATGCATGTATTTGAAGAGACTCCGTGTGGTCCCATCTCTAGAACCTCAAGACAGTGAAAAGCTGTGTCAATGCTCTCTGTGGCAAGTTGCTCCCCTGCAAGTGTGTCCCGTGGGTATCCCCGGGCCCACGCAGTCTGAGTTTTCATGCCTTGGCAGGAGGGCTTTTCACTTCCCCACTGAGAGTCTGGAACAATAGGCACATAAACAAGAGCAGGATGCTAAATGTGTCAAAATCTACCCAGGCCCCAGTTCTCTACTCTGCTGCTCCTGGTGTGACTTCACGAAGGCCTGTGGTGCTCTGTCTTTTCCGGCTAGACATTTGGAGAGTCCATAGCAACCACCCCCCTGCCTGGTCTGTCAGCAGGGACCTCCAGGACTGCAGGTTTCTTGGGGCTCCCTGCCAGTCACTGGAAGCCCTACCCAGACCCCCATTTTCAGAAGCCATCTGCAGACAGGCTGCTGTGGCTCTGGCTCTGTCCTCCCAGCGTGGGTGAGCATGGTGCCCTTTCTGAGACCCCAATGTTTTTACATGCCACGAGCCCATGAGTAAGGTGGCACACTTGTCAGCCCTTTCCACCCATCTGAACATCACCCGGTGACTAAGGGCCTATGAGAGGCTACACTAGAAAGAAGACATTTTTGATTTTTAGGTTTCATCTGTTTGCCTATTTTTATTCTACTACCGCTCCTCCTCTAGGCCCTATTTCCCTTTCTTTCTGTTTTTCAAACGCATTAGAGACCAAAAAAAGAAAAGAAAAAGAAAAAGAAAAAAAAGCAAAGCAACCAGGAAAGCAGACTTCAAGGGTGCTTCTCCTCTTGATTGGTCCAGAGAGGGCATCTAGGTCGTCCCATACTGCCGACTGCCAGTATGTTCTCACCCTCTCCCTCAGGCACCCTCCTCAGACTTCCTTTCCCTAGTCTTAGTTCAAAGGAAAACAGAGCCAGGACGTGGGTCTCAGGGCCGCGGTGGGCAGGAGCCCATGCGGCAGGGCCAGCTGCAGCCGGGTTGTGTGCAGTGTTGTAGAATAATCCTTGCCCGACACCGCCCCTGCAACACACCTTCTTCCGCCATCTTGTCTCTGCATATGGAGAAGCCGCTCAACTTGTGTGTGTTAGCCTAGAGGGAGGGTGAGGAATATTATGAGAATGAGATGCTTTTAGGAGCTGAAACAAGTTCTTTTAAATGATTACTTTGAAACAAAAAAATATATAAAGTAACAAGGGTAAATGCATAACTCTAAGAAATGTATTGATATCACCTATAGTTCTGGAGTAATATGAGGTTTTTGATTCTAAAGTGTTGAGAAGGCAACATATTAAGATAGGATAATCCTTAAAGTTTGTTTAAATAACATGTGGGACAATAGTTATATATAGTACTTTTAGTGCTGAAACCTCTTTCATGTTCAGAAAAAAAGATGCAATGTTTCTCAGACATTTGCATAAGCTCTGTCCTTTCTGTGCCTAGTTTAGCCACCAGTATTCTTAATTAATGTCATTCAAGAACAGATTGTTGATGCTAAAAATAAATGACATGCACTATTTTAGATGGTGTTAGTTGTATTAAAATTAAGAAACTGAGGCAATTTTAAAGGATTTCAGGATACAGTCAAATTTGGGGAGTTTCTTTGTTGCTTGTTTACAATATCCATTTGTTTACCCAAATTTGGTTAAGTGCAGAAAAAAACTTCAAAAACAACTGAAATTGATATAAATGTTTTTACTTTCCCTGTTCCTCCTGAAACAAAGTTGATTATCTTGAAGGGAAAATGGCCACGTGTATTTAATTCTGCTGAACTTGCATGGACTTGATTTAGGTGAAGGGGGAGCAAAAGTGGACTGTGGTGTAGTGGAAAGCAGCATCAGCAAGGTGGTAGTGTTCCTGCCATGGATTTTAGGTTAAGATGCTGAATATCTGCAAGAGGAAAAAAGTACCTCTCAGATTATTACCTGTTCTTTTCAGATAAGATACAAAGTCTGTATTTCACAGACCTCTGGGGGCTTGATGACTGGACTCCTGAGCATCATCCTTGAGGGGAGGGATGCCTTTCAACTATTTTTGTTGGTAGGCGCAAATGGGTTGTGTTGTCCTCTTGTCTTTGTGTTAAGCATGGCCATGCATTTGCACTGGTGAATGAATCCAGAGAAGTTCCATATGGTACATCTGGGAAAAAGCTTTGAGAGCTAGTGTTCATTTTGTTGGAACCTCATTTCCTCTGCCATGGCAACCAGCTGCAAATGAGGAGGTTTGTTCTACTAGGCTTCTTTCTGGAGTGAAGAGAGCTGACTCCATGTCTGTCTCTGCTACTCCAACCCCTTCACCCAAATGAATAGGTAGCATGGATCAGAAATTTATCTTTGTTACTACAGGGCATTGAGATTTGGAGGCTATGTTGTGACTGTAACATGTCTAGCCTGTCAGTATGGAAAGAAATTCCCCCCTTCCCTGTATGTTGAGTATTTATTAATAGTTGTAAGAAACCCACACATTAATACGGTTCATTGCTTTTTGATGCCAAGCTTTATTCTTATTGATCCTATTGTTTCTGATAGCTAATACACCTTCAAATATTTGGAAGCTAAACACTACAGAATCTTTCAGTGCCATGTAAGAATTTTAATGAGAATGTGTTATATTTATGTTGCTCACATGATTCGCATGCATATTTCATTGGTCTTATGTGTTACAGTCCTCCTTTTCTCAGTCCCTCCTCTTCATACTAGTCCATTACCCAGAGCTAAGAAATAAAATGCAACCTATAACCAATCTTTACGTATTCTTGTGGTAAACTCTAGCAGTACACATTGAATGGAACCCACTGAACAATGCTGTGATGCTAATGTCAAGGAGGAGGAGAAGGAAGATGGCAAAGATTTCAAGGGGTCATGTTCCAAAGGCATACATGTCCAGTGTTCTGTAAAGCTGTTCAGTTCAGACAGACAATTTACCTGCTTCTGTGAATACTCTCAGCAGTGAGATTCAAAGTACATATGTAATAGCCTTGTAGATTTTAAAACTGTGAAGATATCCAAAGGGATGAGATAAATGTGGGGGTTATCAAAGACCATTACATTTTTAGGGGTCAAATGGTAAATGACCTCAGTTTAGAGGTTATTATTTGCAGGTGTTTTCCTTGGGTACTTTTTGGGGAAGAATATTTTTGGAGTAAAACCTTCAGTAGCATACACTGCATTGTTCTTGTGTTCTTACCATCTATATTTTTCTGTTTTTCTTTTTTTTTAAAGATTTATTTATTTATTCGTACAGAACTGGGGTACAGGCCAGAGATGCGGAGGGTGAGAGGATTCACCAGAGACAGAGTGGGAAGCAGAACAGGCAGATCGATGAAGTACACTGCTGAGGGGAGCAGCAGGCGGGCCAGGAGAGGTCTGCCTTGCCATGTGGCCGCCTCCGGGGCAGGCAGGAATCGAACTCATGCGGAAGTGGCTTTAGTTTCTTAGTGCAGTGCTTTAACCCGCTGCGCCACCAGGGAGGGCCTTTCTGTTTCGTTTTATAGACTCCAATGTTTATTTTTTTTTCATTGAGGTTACATTGGTTTATAATATTGTATGTGATTCAGAGGCACGGGGTCACACTTCCCCAGATGCCTGTCACCACACCGGCCACTAACGTACCAGAGTCCTTGTACCCCTTCACACCATGTTTCTCCTCCCCCTTCTTGTGGCCTTGATTCTACATCGGATTTGTAACAAAACAAAAAGTCAGAATTATCTGATTTTATTTCCTTTTTTGTAGCATCAGAAATGCTTCTTGGTACCTCCCTGGTGGCACAGCAGGTTAGGAAGCTGGCCACAGCTGCCTCAGTGCGAGTTAGATCCCTGGCCCCCGGGGGTGACGCACATGCGCAGCAGACTTCTCCCGTCTCACCTGCTGCTTCCCTCAGCAGTGTACTTCATCCATCTGCCTGTTCTGTTTCTCATTCTTTCACTGCCCTTGCACCTCTGGCCTTTACCCCAGCTTTGTATGCATAAATAAATAATTCTCTACAGATATTAAAAAAAAAAAAAAGATGTGGTTCTCGAAGAGTAAATTTTGAACTTCCTGGCAGATCTGAGGGTATTTGCAGCATATTTGATGTATATACCCTGGTAACATTCTGATAACCAAATTACAATTTTGGCATTTCTAATCACATGAGCTTCGTAATTGTTCTTGTCATATTCCCTAAATTAGTGCTCAAAGAATTTAAAGTAGTACATGTTTTTAATGGTATAAAATTAGAATGCATTCACACAAAATTTAATTACAGCTATTAAGTCTAATATTTTTATAATTCTTGTTTATTATAGAAGCACAGTCTGCATTTAGAGACAGTTTACTCCTACACAGATCTCTTTATAACACATAAACCTTTGTTTATTCAGTCACATTTGGAAGATATTTAATAAATAGCTATATTAGATACTGATAAACTATATTAGATACTGTTAATAAAGAAATGAAAACTACCTGGCCCAGTCTTAAAGAGTACACATTATGTTTGTGTGTGCATTTGATCCTATGTAAATGCATATTAGTTATACCTTATGTTGAAATCACAACAGAGAAGTGTGGTAGAAAATGCTATTGAAACAGTAGTAAAAAGAATTTAGCTAGAACTTATAGAAGGGCCATGAAGAACTTCACGGAAGGTGATACTGGGATGAGGCATATGATAAAATGTTACCACTTTGTTCAGTAAAAATATTGAAATAATTAAGGAGATTACTAACATGTTTATATTGGGTGCAAATAGGGTGGCCCTAAACATTTATGCTATATTATATGCATTGGGAATTTAGTGATTATAACTTAGGGTGAAATTTTAAAATATTAGCAAAGCAACAGCCATTCACAAAGGAGCTGACAGTAGGACTAGGTAAAGGTCTGTTAAGACTCTAACAGTACCTTTTAACTCTGTAGGATTACTGATGAGTTTCTGCACATCAATTTCTCATCTCTCAAATAGAGTTACTACCAATTTCTTCCAATTAAGGTTAAAAGAGAGTGCTTATTATGTGGTCAGTGTGCTTATTATGTGATCAGTGTACTTAATGACACAGAGCATGAATTCTAGAAATGGTAAAAATTAAGTTATTCATAGTAACTAAGAATAGATGACAATAAATTATAGATTTCAAAAAGTGTGGTACAATTGGAAAGGTAGAAAAATTGAGGAAAATGACTTTTCAGTGAATGACTTTCTACTTGAAAGTTGGTGGGAGACTAGAGTGTTGCTTTGTAAAAGGTTATAATTTGGATAATTTTTGCAAATTATTGATCATTCCATTTGTGTGGGGGATAGTGATTTTATATTCTGGCGTTCTATTATCAGTGATCATCTATGGTGATAATGTTGTTCAACAATCCTGGAGTGAGATGTTAGCATTTGACTATGATTGTTTGCAAACCCTGCTGTGATTACACTCAGTTGTCTAATTGCTTAATTTATTGATGTTGTGTTGACATGTTTTCAACAGCAGTTGTGATTGCAGATAACTAATCATTGCTATTCTGGCTCATTATCTTACATTTGCTTGTGATCCGTTTGATTGCTGCAGGTGGAAACAATAGGTGATGCCTACTGTGTTGCCGCAGGACTGCACAGGAAGAGTCTCTGCCATGCCAAGCCCATTGCCCTGATGGCCCTGAAGATGATGGAACTTTCTGAAGAAGTGTTGACACCTGACGGAAGACCGATTCAGGTAACCTTCTCAGCTATCTAATTTGAGCAATCATATACATTTTTCCGAAGGAGCAAGAAATGTCCTCTTGATTTCTTCTCACTAACTTATAGTTCTAGAAAAGGCAGGTGCCCAAGGAGGATGACAGGTAACTAGAGGTGTCAGAGATCCAGGAAGAGAGCAAATGAAAATGATCCCAAGTGGGAAAAGGTATGTGAAGGAGCACAATACCACAGAGAAAGAAAAGCTGAGGGGTTAGACCAAGGAGAGAACTTGTTCTCAGTGATCACCAATACCAACAGATGATGGTGACAGAGTAAGAGAAACAATCATGAAAACAGAAAAGCAGCAGCGAAAGTGAGGACTTAGACAGCTGCCTTGGACATCCTTGTAAAGCCTCAGTCCTTGGTCACATCTACAGTCCCCCCCCCCTTTAATGTGGCAAAACTTGAAAGTTAAAGACTGATAACTGAGAAAATTTAAAAGTGGGTGGAAATTTAGGGTTTGGTGCCTTGTACTCTCTTTAGTACTAATAGCTTTCTGTAGTCTAGGGTCTACCTCTGAGAATTGATAAGGGCACCTAGTTGTTTCTCTGCCAGAGTCCAGTAGCTCCCAGAAGTGCAGTAACCATGAGTCCTTGTAAACCAGAAATCTTGTATTTGAAAATGTAACCTTGAATCTAACTCTATCCTCTCATAACTTACCAATAATAGGTTAAAAAATAATACAGGAAAATAAAAAAGGTTCCAAATGTTAGTGTATTTTTAGTTCTGACATTACAACAAATAAAACACCCCAAGTGAGCCCTCTGAAACTTTCGAAATGTATGTTAAATATTTTAAAATTATTTCTTAAAAAATTAAGCATATGACTAGACTCAGGAAAGAGAGAAATGTGCCTGTCATGTTATGTGCATAGATTGAACAAAATGTAGGTGGTGTATTTAACTTAAATGTATTGTCAACAATAGCAGGGAACAAGAAAACTGTGCCTCCATGGAAGAAGTCAATTTCATTCCCTTTGTTAAAGAATTTCCAAGGCAGAGTGTTCTGGAGAAGGAGTGGCTAACAATAAAAACCAGACAAAACAAAATGTACAAAACAAAACCAAACCCCTCCCCAACCTCACCTTGCAGAGGAAAACTAAGTAAGGTGGCTAAAATCCAATAGAATTTAATAGATGAAAAAAATCAAGTGTGTTGTCAGTTAGCAAATTTTCAGACATGCAGTAAGTGACAGTGCTTAACATAATTATATAAAAGAGATTTTAACCATGTGAGGCAGAGATAGAGAATTGTAAAAGAATCAGAAAAATTCTAATTCAGTTCACATAATGCCTAAAAAAAACTCAGTAGGTGCATTTAAAACCATGTTAGACACAACTGAAGCAAAAATTAGTACACTGGAAGTTAGGAATAAAGAAATTATCTATAGTTAAATCCAGAAAACTGAATATGGGGAAATATGAATAAAATAATGTAAAATATGCAGGCAACATGGAAGACAGAGCAGGAAGATATAATTCATGTTCAGTGGGCTTCCGGTGGAGATATGGAGGAAAGACAAAAATGGGATTTTTTTTTTCTGGTATTGTTAAAAGATAGTAGAATGTTCTCAGTCACAGTAATCCTGAGCAATTCACCACTAGATAAATCACATGAATCTACAATTAAACACATTTTTATGAGCTGCAGGATATCAGAGAAAAAGAGGACTTGGTAAATAACAAAGGAGATATGATCAGAGTATAGATGACTTTAATAGTTTACAGAGAGTTGGCTATCATTGTTGAAGAATAACTAGATCTCTGTTGTATGAGTCTTTTCCTTAATAAATTGTGATGGGGTAAATATGAAAGCTTTACTTTAAAATTATAATATTATAATTAGGAATTTTGACTTAGAGTAGGGAAAAAAAATTTTTGGTAACTGACTCAGCTCGAACAGTTTCAATTGTGTATAAGAGAATTTCAAATTTTCCGCATTAACAGTTAAACCATTCTGTTTCTCTTGTTTATCAGGAAATCTCACTCATAACTGGTGAGAGTATAATGGTATAATTGACTTATCATTAATTATAAAAATTTACCTTGTACCTTTCCTATAATCAAGTAACCCCTTTCCTAGGGGCTTTCCCCAGGGAGGTACTTGTGCTTGTGCAACAGAAGTCACATCAAAGACCATGCACAGTAATTCTTTGGTAATAGCGTCAAACTGGAGATAGCTCAAACCTCTAGCAATAATAGAATGGGTATAAATGGATATGTTTATATATCGGCATGACATGCTGTTGGGAAAAGGAATGACTTCAGCTATTGACATCAGTGTGCATGTATATCAAAAACATGTTGAACAAAAGAATTCTATGCCACTATAATAAAATGGTATCATATTCCATTTAATGAGAATTCAGAACTGGGAACAACTGAAAAGGATACTCTAAAAATTTCTGCATTGATAGAAGTATAAAGGTAAAAAAGAGTGATATGGTACAAGTCCAAGGAAGGAGATGAGGGGAAGGAGAGGATACTTAGGAAAAGGGAACATAGGGGTATAGTGCAAAATTACCCATTTTATTACTTTAACTTGCACATTATTTTATTAAAAACTTGAAAGAAGGTTTTCAAATCACTCCTACCACTGTGGCAATGTGGAGCATTTCCAAAAACAAAAAGGATTTTAAATCCCCTTTAGGCATAATTATCAAGTTGTTTATGTATAGAAATCACTCTTCTATTACTGCCGGAAAAAACACACAAACAAAAAGAATGGTGTCTCAGATCGCCTGCAGACTGCAAATGCCATGTGAAATCACAGAGAAACAAAGTATTGTTATGGTCTCACTTACATGTGGAATCTAAAAACAGGCAAGGAAACAAACACACATAAAGCCCATAAAGGCAAATTAAATTCACTTCAATCTTAAATATTCAGGACTACCAGCTGGGCAGTCTTATCATGAGATTGTTTTCTATGTGGAGATACATACATAAACACATATATGTACACACATACATATATGTAAATGACTAGAATTGAAACTACCAGAGGAGGAGGTCTGGGAGCCCAGTGGTCTGTAGGTGAGTTGGTGAGTTGGTGGTCAATTGTGACATGAATAGGATGAATTATAGATCATAAATAGTGTTATAAACAGGCTTAACCTCAATAAAGAAAGAAAAATTCACAAGTACTCATAACGGATTATTTTAATCAAAGAGTAGTTAAACTAGTATATATTTGCCTTTCAACAACAAAAACTACTCAAGTTATTTTTTCAAGATTAGGTTCACAAGGTAAAAGGGTAGCATAAAGTTACACAGTTTTCTAGTGAAATCTCAATATATCTACTTCAAACACAGGCTAAAAATATGATTTTACTTCAATTATCTACTATACAAAATATAAGAAAAAAGCAGATTTCCTGTAAGAAGGGGAAAAATAGAGCTATGGTACCATTTTGATATAATTAGTCAGAAGAATAAACATTGTATTGATAAGCATAAAAAGTTCTAATTGCTTTTTAGAAGTATTCTTTTTTTACTTTGTAAAAATTAAAATTTTATTTTATTGAAGAAATATTGTTTTACTGCATTGTGTATGATTCAGGGGTGTATAATAATACCTATGCCTACCACCAAGGTACTCATAATTCTACACTATAGTCTCATGGGTCCCTCATGACTTCTTCTGGTAGCTTTTCTTTACCATCAGATTTCTAGGTTTTTTGTTTTTTGTTTTTTTTTTTCTCCCCATTTAGTTTTGTCCCTTTGGCTTATTTCTCTATATTCCACATGTGTAAGTGAAACCATTACTTGTTTTTCTCCTCATTTATTTCACTTCACACAATCCTCCAGTTGCATCTGTGTTGTTTATCGTTAAGATTTCATCTATTTTTCATAGCTGAGTAGTATTCCATTGTATATTTACATTACATGTTCTCATTTATTTAAAAGACTTATTTTTATGCATACAGGAACTGGGGTGTAGAGGTACAGGGGGTGAGAGGTACATGGGATGAGAGGATTCACCAGAGACAGACTGGGGTGTAGAACAGGCAAATGTGCTGAAATACACTGCTGAGAAGAGCAGAGAGCATTCTAGGAGATGTCTGCTGAGCCACATGGATTAGCTCCCTGGCCTGGGATTGCACTCATACTGAGTGGATAGAGCTAGCTTGATAGTGCTGTGTCTTTAACCCTTGCACCTTCAAGAATTCCCCCTTCTTATTTTTTAAAAGGAATCTTGGTAGGTAAAGCAAAGTTGGGTTGAGGAATGACTAGAGAATGTAATTAAAGATAGATATTATGCCACGTGAAATAAGACAGAAACAAAATACTGTTATGGTATCACTTATATGTGGAATCTGAAACCAGACAAGGTAACAATGACAAATGAAGTCTGTAGATATCTGTACCTGTGGTTGCCAGACATGCAGACTGGGGACATGCAAATGTGTAAAGGAGGTGAAGAAATACAACTTTCACTACTAAGTCTGGAGATGTTGTACATAGCACGGTGCCCAAAGGTGATAGCATTGTATTAAATATTTGAAAATTACTAAGAAAATAGATCTTAAGAGTCATAGTCATAAGAAAAAAATTGTATGGTGATTTACATTATTTAGACACTAGACTTACTGCGGTGATTATTTTGCAATACATACAGACACAGAATCATTATGTTGTGTACCCAAAACTAACATGACAATTATGTTTCAATTTTAAAAATGATAGGTAGTATTTCTATGATTTTTGGCCTTTGGGGATTGAGTTAGAGTCCCAATATCTATGCTTTATTTCTGAACTGCAGTAAAAAAATTTTTTCCCTTGAATTTCATCACATAGACAAATTCAAGTTCTCTTCAGTATTTTAGAGAACAGTACATTTTATATAATGAGGCAATTATAGAGAGATTGTGAAATAGACTTTAAAAGGAATATGTAATCTTGTAATACTAATGTGTTTAGCAATCTCAATTGCAAATCAGGCAAATGCTATAAATTTCTTCTAACTGCATAGTCCAAAGGAAGGAATATTAATATATAATTTACATGTACTGTAATATATTAAATTGTAGCTCCTTAAGCTTTAACTTCTTCTAATATGTTTACAGGATTGTTAAAGATTATGAAATAATTATTCTCTAATTTTTAATAGTTGCTGTTATTTACAAAATAAAGCTGATACTGCTATTTTAATATTTAGAGACTTGTGCTTTGCAAATATTACAGTTTAATTAACCTTGTAAGATTACAGCCCAAGATAGTATTAGAAAGAAGAAAAACTGTTTGACAACTTGATTGATTCTCTGTGATTTGTTTGAATGTTCAGCCTCTATAATCTTTATCTAAGGAGAAACACCTAAAGGATCAGAAGGAACTACATAAGTATCATATAAAGGCACTGGTAGATACTGAGCCTCATTTTCATTTCTCTTACTTATCCTATAGACACATTTTCATTTACTTTTAATCTACCAGATAGTGTGCATAATGCATAATATCAGTTTTAGTAAGTTACTGTCTTATTGTACCAATAATATACAAAGCTTACCTTTAGCATTACTGCTACACATTTAGCTAAATGTAGCTTCTTAAGATATCTATATAATGAATTTATTTGACACTAGAATTGTTTTTTTAAAAAATATTTAAATTTTTTTATTTATAGTACATAAATTGGTAAGTTTCTAACTCATTCTTTCTGTAACAATTCTTTTTTATTATCAGAGTTTCAGTCTGTATACATTCTTCAGAACTTACTAATATTCTCCTCATTTGGCTAAAAAAACAATTTTTAAATCTATCCATCCACTTATCCTAGTTATAGCAGTATAGTTTTGTTTTTGTTTTTTGTTTTTTGTTTTTTTTAAGTTGCCATCTATCAGAGGTTTTGTTAAAATTTCCCTCTTGGCAAGCCTCGGATGGCAGCCTTGTCTCCTTCGTCCTGCAAGGCTGTCGAAAGTACTGCTTTCACCTCTTCTGGAATCAGAAGATGCCAGCGGAAAGGCACCTTCAAATTTAGCGCTCACCTGTTGTCAGCTTCATCTCTTCCCAACATCTCCATAAGGTACTTTTCATTGCTTCATGAACAGACCCACAGAGAGGCATTCAGTGACATAATCTGCAATCATAGAAATGGAAGTGCAAAGTAATATATACTTTATAGGATTTTTATCTTATTGATAATGATTCATCCTTACTGTGTTTATGACTGTTTTCAACCCAAGTCACAGATGAAATTATCTCTAAGTAGAAAAGACAGAATCATGTAACTGTATTTAAACAGAATCACAACAAATAACATCTATTGCACTGCTTCCAGGAAGTACTGTTCCAAATACTTCCCACCTAAAAACTCTTCTACATTTCATAGTAATTCAGTAAGGGAAGCATTGCTGTGATTTCCATTTTATAAGTGAAGCAAAGCAAAAAAAGTTAGCCAGAGCTCCTAGTTACGAGACTCTCTAGACTTATTAAATGAGTGCGCAAAACAAATTACACATGTTTCAGTTTTTCCTGTAATTTTGAGTATTCTGCTCTCTAATAAATTAGACTTTTCATGGTATTAGTCGTTAAGAAAAATTAAATTTATATTAGTTATCCTATTTAAGAGGATGTAAGTCATCTATTTTAAAGTTCCATTTTAAATGATTTATATATTTTTTTTAATGTAGAAAGTAAGGGTGTGAGATTCAGTTTTGTTTTGGGGTTAAGAGTTATGAATGTTATTGTGTATTCATATTGAAAATTATGAATGATGGCTAGGTCAAAATGGAACATGGAACATCTCTTAGCTGTCTGGCACTATATTTTCACCGTTGTTTATTATGGATTGTAATGCGGAAGCAATGTAGTTTAAAGTATTTGTGTTTCTCCATAGGGTAAAGATTGTTTGAATGTAAAGATTGTTTCTTATGACCGATTGCTGCTGTGTACTAAAACAGTACTGGTTTGGTCATGGAATCACTCCTCTGGTGGTGCTGCAGCACTGAGCTACAGTGGCTGGACTGTAGTGTTGAGACCACAGTCCCTCTGCAGGATGTTTACCTAGTGACTTAATACACAAAACTAAATATGGAGCATACATGTCAATGAGAAAGGATCTATTACTGCAGGTTTATTTGTTTTAGCTTTTAGCTTTAATTATCACTGATTCCAACATTAGTCACAAGCATTTAATCATATTCAATCTGGAAAAATAGTGTGTTAGGCACACATTCCTAAAAATGCTTATCTTGCTATAGTTTTATTATATTTTTTTCAAAAACATTTTGCTAGAAGTCCTTCCATGAATTTTCACAGCATGAAAAAAAAAACAAAACAAACAAACAAACAAAAAACTAATACATGAGTGCAAGGAAACACAAAACTAAGCAATGGGGGTGAAAACTAAACTGTACATTAATTTTCAGGAAACTGCATATAAAATACAAAATTTCACAGTCTCATTTCCACATTTTCAAAACAGAAATACATTTTCTAGTGGAAATGTTTATAGATATTTTATAAATTTACTCTGTTAAATCATATCACAATCCCGCAAGTACTCCTGAAGAAGTTAAGATCTTTTTCATTGATTTAAGCCTCTCTCACAAGAGCTTCGCTCCCAAGAGACTGGGCGAATATCCTAAAAGACTAAACAAGTATTAGTAAGATACTCATTTTTATCTGATTTTTGTGTGGTTTATATTGTGACACCTCTAGCAGTTAGGTAGCTCATGTTATTACTTACCTACTCTTTGGTGAAGATTAAACATCTCTGTCTGCCAATTCTCCCTTCTCAAGAGACATTAAGATGTGATTTCGCTAACCCATTTTGGAGCTAGGTTAGCCCATTATCTTTCAGAATGTGGTATCTTTCTTCACCATTATTGCACTAGAGATCTGTTAGCCTCAGCCATCAGTTTAAATAAATCCCTTTTCAATCTAACTGTTATAGACACATCTATCAATATAAGCAACTTGAATCTTACAACATCAAGGGCATCAAAATAGCACAGCAGGCAAATACACACGACAGTAATGTGCTGTGAGCTTGGGGTCTATTCTTGATTTGTTATTCTATCAAGATTTTACCTCTAGTTCCAAGTAAAACTTTAGAAGCAAATTCCAAAGTGATTTATTAGTTTTTTTTTAAATTGCAAAAAGCAACATGACTTTTGAAAATTAGAATGTAGAAGATAGTCAAGGGCCCTCCCTGGTGGTGCAGAGGGTTAAAGCACAGCACTGAGAAGCTAAAGCCACTTCTGCAAGAGTGCGATCTCCGCCTGCCCAGGAAGTGATCCACATGGCAAGGCAGAAATCTCCTGCCCGCTGCTCCCCTCAGCAGTGTATTTCAGTAGATCTGCCTATTCTGCTCCCCACTCTGTGTCTGGTGAATCCTGTCACCTCCCCTGCACCTCTGGCCTGTACCCCAGCTCTGTATGCATAAATAAATCTTTTAAAAAAAAAAAAGATAGTCAAGATTACCTTTGGCTTACCAACCAACCATAATCATATTGTGACTTGCTATACATTTTGAAAAATGACTTCATTTTTCCTTTGTGAACCTATAAACATGTAGAAATGGAATATACAGACTTAAAAAGTAATTGTTTTAATTCCTAGAAGGGCTTCACTCTTGTAAGAGAAGATATGAAACACAGTGCACCAAAGATAGGCCTGTCCCCCAGGGTGCTGGAGACAAGGTCAGTGCTCAGAAGCACCTTCCATTATTACTGCTTCATGTCCACCTTGTGTTTTCCTCCTCCTACAATTGATTATTTGAGTCACTGAAAGGCAATTCTTTTATATCCTGTGTTGCAATACAATATGAACAATTCAGTGTCACAAGAGCTTTTAAACATCTGTTCAGCTTTGTGTTGATGTCATGTCAGGCACGTGGTAACTGGGTCACCACTGGCATATACCTTATTTGGAATGTGGTCTCCTAGCAACACTTTCTCTTTTACTAATGGCTGAATTGATTTCTGCACACTTGGGATGCTTCCTACCACTTTGTGTGCAAATATTCACCTTGTGTGCAAATATTCCATGATCAGATTCACATTAGATTTAATTATAAGAAATTATTCAGCTTTATCATTGGCCCTTGATATTTTAGTTCAAAGGTTAAACTGGGCATCAGACATATTTAGTAAAACCTCACTTACTCAGACCTTACTGTGGGGCAATACAGTAGATTTGACAACAATGTCCAAAACATGCAGATAGGTCCTGGTGGGAGACATTTTGAAGTAGCAGAGTAATTGTGATGATCAAGTGATCATGTAGTCTGGAGGGTCTAGGGACACTGCCTGGACTATGTACAAAATGTCCACAGATGCAGTTTGCTTTTTTAACCCAGATGAAACCTGATTCCTGTGATCCTAGCTGGAACCCTAGTAGGAGAAGCTTTTACTCCTCATTCAACAGATCTTTTCTCTTTGTTGAAATACTATTTTTTTAGACAGTTGGTTAGGCACTAGGGATGTTGGAGTAAGCAAATGGTATATGACTCTTACCCTACTAGATATTACAGCCTATGATAAGTACCTTAGACTTGATTAGCAAGTGGAAATAGAGACTTGATGTTTTCTCAATACTGTTTCCATTTTGATGTGGAGAAATTTTTGGAAAGATGTGGCAAAGATTAAATTCTTCCTAGAGAAAATATTAAGATGCTGTTACAAATTCAGACCTATGTTATTTGGTGTTGGTATAGATTTTTTTCTTTTTTTTTAATTATTTATGCATACAAGAACTGGGGTACAGTCCAGAGGATTCACCAGAGATAGCGTGGGAAGCAAAATAGGTAGACTGACTGAACTATACTTCTGAGGGGAGCAGCAGGTAGGTCAGGAGAGGTCTGCTACACCATGTGGGTCACCTCCCTGGCTTGGAATCGAGCTCATGCTATAGTTATGGGGATCACTTCATAATGCTGCATTTAACCTATTGTGTCACCAGGGATGGAGATTTTCTATAGATCTGGTATTGAAATATATTGAAAACCATCTCTGTGCTAGTGGTTGACTTGGAGGTTTTTATGTCGTGTATTGAATCTGTATACAACTGTCATATACAAGACACATGCAGTTTTTGCATATATTAAAGCTGAAGAGGTAGGACACCGAGATTTTAAAGGATATATGCAAGATGATGGAAAAGTAATATATTTATAATATACCTAGCATGTATCAGACTTATATGGCAGGCGTTTATATACTTTATCTCTTTTCATCCTCCCTTGCTACAAAACCCTGTAAAATAAGTTTTGGTCATCTTATTGTCCATTTAAAGAATTTGACAAGTTTATAACAGTTTAATTTTATTAGGGAGGTAGTCATTGTAGAACTGAAATTTGGAGCAGATAAATCTGCTTCAAGTGAAAATCTTTGATTTGTCCTTATACCAAGATGGTAAATACCTTCCCAGAAAACCCAGAGTAGAATTCTGTTGTTAACCTTAATACTGAGCCTGAGATGACTTTCACATATTGCCTGTTATGAGCCAGGTATTTTGCTAACCTGTAGTATTTGTGTGTTCTCTCTCTCTCACATATTTTCTCTCTGTGTCTGTATGTTTGTATACACATAGACATACTCACATGTGTGTGTGATTTATTAAATTTATGTATTAAGTATATTTTTGCAAAATACACATATAGTGTATGTGTGTGTGTGTATGATAATATATGATATATAATGCTATCATCTTAAGCCTTAAAACAATCATGGACTATGAGTCAAAATAATCTTTTTTTTTCCCCCTTAAACCAATAAGAAAACCGAGTTAGAGAGTTTGAGGGACTTACTATCAAGCAAGAGTAAGTAACTAAGACAGATTAAAAGTAGATTCTGTACTGGAATTCAAGTGTGCTTGACTTCAAAGTCCATTACCCTACCCTGCCTCACACAATATAATTAGAATTTGTAGTTTCCAGTCTTCTGACTAAGCTAATAACCTTTCTCTTCCTTAAAAAAAAAAAATATTGCTTTTATCTTTCCTAAGAAAGAAAGGTTCAGATGTAATCACAACATAATGACTTGAAGGCATTCTAATTTGAGGCAAGTTCTGTTTACTGCAACTACATGAAGATGTTTAAATAATGAAGATAATTATATCTGTAGTTAATATAAGGAATCAAAAGTTGGTAGTCCTGTAAAATTTCAAAATCTCTGAAGAAAAAAATTATGTTGGGTATAATGTTGCAATATAAACTTATATAATATTAACTACTCATGAAACAATAGAAGATATGTGGCAGTATAATAACCCAAAATTAGGAAAGCAGAGATTTAAAACCATAGCAGACACTGCAAAAGGAGTATTTGCTCCTTAGCACATACTATTTTCCAGATGGTATCAGTTGATCCTTTTGTATATTAAGTTATCCAAGAGTACTTTTCCATTTACAATTGCAAGTGAAAAATACAGTAAAATGGTTTGATCAGTCAGCCAGCAAGCATTTACTGAATTTCTCTCATGTGCAAAACCATACGATTGAGTTGCAGACTGCACTGCGGGAGTGCCAAGCACTAATCTGCTGCTTTTTTCTTGGCTCTCATTAAGTCAAAACTCTGTCTACACAATACCAAAACATCTGGTCACTTAAACCCATTCAGTCAAAAACTCAATCAGCCCTCCAGATTTTCAGACTCCAGTAACCATTGAACTTGTTTGCCTTAATTATTTATTTATCTGAAAGTCATGTCTAGTAGGCAGTTAGTTGCCTAAGCTTGGTTATTTCAGCAGTGCAGGCATAGAAGAGAGACAGCATAAGACAGTGAATCCGGAGGCCTCAGTTAAGTATTTCCACACACCTGGCTTAGTAACTTGTCTCCTGCTTACCTTTCCCTCTGAGTTTGTTCCCCTTTTGGTAGCTCACCTCACTCCAAGCTCCCTCAAGTTCCCTTTCTCTGTTTCCTAAAAGTGCTAGTCATTTTGTCACAGGGTGGTGCCCAGGAAAAGGGGAGGTTCCAGGTTCCCTGCTCCACCCAAAAGGAGAGGGTGGAGCTGAACAAGGAGAAGAGGAATCTGGAGAGGAGACTGAGGTGAGAGGCAGGTGGAGAGTCAGGAGACCTGGTGGGGACGCCCATATGGAGAAGTGGCTCTTGTTTCTTGGTCCTAGACTGGTTGAAAGAGATGTAGAAAAAGACCCGTGTGGAGGAGTTTGACCAATGCAGCTTTTATCTTGATTGTGATTTTGCTCTTTTCCTCCCAGACTTGTCTGGCCATTTCTGACCCTTTTCTATGGGCCCCCTCCAGAAAATACTTTAGACTTGTGGTGGTTTTTGAGGCCTTGCTTTGGGCCAGTCTCTTTGGACTTTTACCCATGAGGGGATGGGTAACTTTGGGTTTAGAAACTATATTCTTTGTCTTTTCTGTATCGCACATTCATTGTATTGAAGTTCCTTTCCATTAAAGGTCTTATATGTTTTGTCTTGATGCAGCTATTTAGAGCAGGCAGGCTTGGGGGTTCAGGGGTGCCCCTTTCTCCCTATCCTGTAACAATTTTGCCATTACCTAGGAAATGTGTAGATAAAATAGTATTGTTATCAATAATACTCGTAAAGTTCAGCAGACATAGACACCAGGGAAATGACCTGGCAATAACTTTGTAACTATAAAAGGCTGATTTGCATCTAAAAGGATCAGAGGAAACTATATGCATGTGAAGCTATAATAGCTATCAGTATCATAGAAACTCCAGGAAGTTTTCTACTTTCTTCTATCACTTCTATCATTTAATTTAGTATATTACAGGTACATGTCTAGAACATCAAATAACTCCTTTGACTCGTAAAAGTTACAGTTTGAGACTTTTGGACCCCATCTAAGGAATATAAAGATTGAATGTGGAAATTTATCAATACTGAAGAATTATCATGAAGTTAATTTTTGGTAAATGCCGTGAAGAAAATTTAATTCCTCGATCTACTTTTTATGTGATTCAGTTCAGCTCATTCTGTTATTTTACATTTCCAGTTGTGTTCCTCTGGAAATATTTTAATTGGGACCAATCGTTTCCCATTTAAATTTTGCAGTGATGATTAATGACTCATTAATCAGAAATTTGCCCATATTAATTTCTGCCAGTATAATTTTGTTTTATGACCATTATTTCTACCAACCCTAATTTTCCTGGCAAAATGCTTTATAGCACAATTTTGTCAAAAATATTCATTAGACCTATTTTTAGCCAACAAAATATTTTACCCTGTTCTCTTTACTAATTAGCTCTGTTATTGTTGTAAGCTATACCCAAACATTTTTACCCATAATTTTTTGTTCTTCTAAACTCTAGGTTGTGAAGATGTTCTTCTTATGATTAAATAGGCATACCCATAGGAGCTAGATTCAGGCCATATTTTTTAAAATACACAGTTTATCATAGGACTAAGCATAATAAATCAATCATAAACAATCATGGCAAAACTTCCCAATAAAGGCTGTTATTTCAAGAATTGTTTATCTCTTAAAATATTTGCTTCAAAATGACTAATTTCATTTTAATTTGGAAAAGTTACTAGTGTGTTGAAGTAGATGAGTATTTTGACTTGAAAGATTATATCACACAAACACCCAGCTACATGATGTTGTATGGGTGACCAGTTAATGCCAGACTTTAGAGGCAAATGTACTTGTCTGAAGATTCCCGATGTTTTCTGACTTATTGCTGCTCCTTTCTGGTGAGGCAATGCAACTGTGATGTCAAATCAGTTTCAGGCTTCAGTGAGCTGAGCCTAAAACACTTCCTTCATTTTCTTATAGTCTAGCATAACCAGAATAGATCAGAGATTATCTTCAAAAGGATGATGATATAGGACCTTAGGAAATTTATTTGTGAATAAGTTACCAGTAGTTGGTGATTGTACAGTTAAATGTCAGAAAATTCAGAGAATAGCTCTCTCATTCCACATGCAATGGAAGAGGCATGAAAGACGTAACTCATTGGCGGTGGAATCTCAACATTAGAATTTTACCAAGGAAGTGACTGTTGAAAATAAGTTGAACTAGAAAAAAAATAATTTTGGAGTTTTTGTTTTTTCTAACAAATGTTCATTGTGACAGAAGAAATGTCATTAGAAAAAGATGGTTTTTGAGATTTTTAAATAAAAGAAACAGGAAACTTCACAAATATGTGACAGGAAGTTCCAATTAGTTTAACCTCTTGAGTGTCATTTTTCAACAGTGAATGCCATTTTTACTGTTTTGTTTTTGTTCTTTTAAAAACTATTGTTTTTCCTCTCCTACTTAAAGTTTTCATTTTGCTGAAGTATCTCATCATTGGGAGCAATTATTCACATAGAATTTGGTGAAAGTTGATAAGTATGTTTTCCTTTTAACCCTCAGTGTTTCTGCTTTTTGGGGCCCATTATTCATTGCTTGTTAAAAGGGGAATACAATATTTGAATCCCCACATCTCTTCCATCTCAAACACCATACTTATTTTTGAAAGTAGTGTGCTTGTGTACCTTCAGATATAAACATACTGCATTATTTTTATGTGTTGGCATTTTCAAATAGGTCAAAGAAATTAGAGTATTTATACTCTCTGCCCAGATATCAAGTTACAAACCCTATTAACTATCCTTCTTAAGAAATTATTCTTTTAAAAAATAATTGTTCTAAAGAAAAATGATCATTTAAAAAAGTTATGCTCACATAAATGATAGCATGTTGATACAACCCCCTTTAGAAATTCTCACATGGCCTTGCCTCAGAACTTATCATCACTTAGAACTGTTCCCATTCTGGTATATTAATGCCAAATGTTATTTTTTGTCACAAATTCTTGTTCTTCTGCCATTTCCTCTTCTTCTCGTCCTGACGATCTCTCCAAGTCTTTTTCCATTCTTAGTTTTCTTATGTCTGTAAATTACGTTTGGCTATATTTGCCTTTGGCTATATTGCTATGACTGTTTCACATATTGGGTGGCTTAGGACAGCAAACCTGTATTGTCTAACGGTCCTGGAGGCTGGTTTGAGATCAAGACCCTGGGTAGGCCTTGGAATCCCTTAGAAGATGTAGGGGAAAGATCTGTTCCAAGTGTCTTTATGGTTTGTGACAGCAGAGCTTGTTTTCATATGACTTTTCTCACTGTGTCTGTCTCTATGCAAATTTCTCCTTTAAGGATATTAGGCAAAAGAAACTAGGGGGCCACTCTACTCTAGTATGACCATCTTAATTTAACAGATTCCACTTACAGTGACCCCATTTCCAAATGCAGTTACATCCTGAAGTACTGGAGATAAGAATTTCAGCTCAAGAACGGAGCGGTGGAGAAGGGAACAGTTTAACCTGTAACACTTGATTACCTAGGATCTTTTTGTCTCCTATCTCTCCTTTATCATCTATCATACTGAATTACTAAGTAGAAATTCTTGGTTTGGAATTAATGAGCATTATTAGAGAAAATGACATAATCATGGTAATTAGATACCCATTAAAACTGCATATCTTTTGAACTCAGATAGCCCCTAATAAATAAATTCACAGAGATGTCAATTTACCATCCCCTAATTATGACTGTTGCAGTTATTTTTCACTGTGTTTGTCTCTTAACCTTATTATTTCACTATCAACAGACCCTCCTTTCTTATTTAAATGCAATGCTGGAAGACACCAACCTGAACCATCTCAACTTTTCTTCACCACACCCCTCTTTTTGTCTCTTTCATCTTTCCCCTTCAAGAAACATCTTCATGTCAACAAAATTGACTTTATCATCCACACAAAATCTTTTTCTTTGACTATTCTCTAGCTATGCATCTCTGCTTCTGACTAAAAAAAAAAAAACAGCTTCGTCACTCTGCTGGTCTCCACTGCCTATGAAATAAGGACCATTGTGCTCCGTATGTCTGTCCTGTCCCCAAGCAACCTTTTCAAGCATACATTCAATTAAAGCATGCCCTACAATAAAATTATAGCATGTAGCATCCTGGACTGATTACTGTTCTGTACTTTACTGCCTCTTGGCTTCAACCATACTGTTGTGTGGCTTGTTGTATTTGTCTTACGTTGTTTCTTTTCCTGTTCAGTCTAGTCTTCTTGATCCAGTTCAACTCCTATAAAGTCAAGCTCAGCACTCACATTCTCTTCAATGGCAATTATTTCCTGCTGCTTCTTTAGGAAATTTGTAACTTGTGTCCAATTTAACCACTGATATATCACACCTTGCAAATAAGTAGTTTTGTGTATTCCTGGATTTTATGAACTAGACTGAAAAAACTACCCTGCAACCATGAACAAGACATTAATGTATAATGTTTGTATACTATAGCGCAAAAAGGCAATATTTAATCTATATTTTTTGATTAAAAGTGATGTACTAGTACAAAATGTTCACTTTGACACATGTAAGTGATACCCTGTAATAGAGTTATATTGTTTTTCTATCTAAAATAATGATATTAACTTCAAATACTCAATAGGCCTAGAAAGCTCCAGTTTATAACTTCGTTCCATATAAGCCCATTATGATGGGATTTAGGAACTATAATAGTAATGTTATATTTCAGTTATTTTTGTTTTTGAAAATAAATCAGGAAACTATTGTGGGTATCTGAAATGGTCTGTTAAGAACCATAGTTCAGGGTCCTCCCTGATGGTGCAATGGGTTAAAGTGCAGCACACTGAGAAGCTATCAGCAGCACTTTGTTAAGAGTTTGACCCCCAGCCAAAGAGGAGACCCACATGGCACAGCAGACCTCTCCTGTCTTGCCCAGTGCTCCCACCAGCAGTGTACTTTGTCAATCTGCCTGTTCTGCTCCCTGCTCTGTCTCTTGTGAATCCTGTCACTGTCTCCACATCTTTGGCTTGTGCCCCAGTTCTGTATGCATAAATAAGTAAATAAATCTTTTTTAAAAAATGAACCATAGCTCAGGGGTCTGGGTTGTGACATAACACTATCTCTGTCAGTTGTTGGACTAATTGGAAGTCAGGGTCTTGCTTGAGTTCCCATGAAAGGAAACACTAAGTTGACAGGTATGTGATTTGGCCTACTGAGTAGATGAGTGACAGTAGCTAAAGAAGAATGAAACTTCAGAAGTAGTGTTTATTCCCTGGGGTAAATAACCTGATGCTATCCAGTTCTTCTGTATATCCTCTGTTGTCTAAGGTAACCAGGCGCTAGGAATAAAGAGTAGATTCTTCCTTCTTGTAACTGTCCATTTAATACCTTGAATATAGAGACTACTTCTAAAGTTTACTGACATTACCAAAGACTGAGTAGGTAACCCTTTCAGCCATTAAAATTGTGTTAGAATTAACATCAACCATTTACAATGAAAAGTAAAAAGTGTGCCAATGATGGGGCTGTTCAAGTGTTTTTTATAATAACACTATTAGGAATGTATCCTTTTATCCCCAAATAATATTTGAGGTAAAGTAGGTTTATATCATGTCTCCTCCAGGGGTTATAAATTCAAACCTCAATGAATGTACACTTCACATCACCAGTGACCTGATAGTCCTCCACTGTGCTCACTGGATGCTTCCCCTTCCTCAGCCCCACCCCACCAACCCCCTCCTCTGGTTGCCTCAGCTTTACAGTCACATGCTAAGAATTTATTATTGGTTCATTTTGACTAACCCTTTGTTATGTTTCTCTATATTCCACATGTAAATGAGACCATCTGTTACTTGTCTTTCTACTTCTGACTTATTTCACTTTGCATCATCCTCTCCAGTATCCTTAAAGAGGAGATGAGAATTAATATGCAGTGACACAGAGAGAGACTTAACCAGGCATCATCTTTTTCATTTAAGAAATTCTCCCATGATTAAATTCCAAAGCTAAAAATTCACCCTTAAAAGTTAAAATTTAGCAGAGTAACCAATTTTTATTTTATAGCTGTCAACTTGATTGACAAGTGAGACCCATCAAGTATGTTTCTATTCTTATAACTCAGGGATACCTTGAAAACATTTCCCAAGAGGCTTATATGAGGGAGAAAAAAAGGCATCCATCTTCTGATTAAGAACATACTTAAGATAAAAATTCGATACATTACTACTGACTATGGCACTAAAACCACTGTACTAAATGCCTTGGTTGTGCAAAGATTGGTTAAATCAAGTACCTCAATCTTATTTTCTAACCAGTTGTAGTGTTGTGTAATTCGTTCCATTTCTAGTATTGTCCTGTATTTTTATACATTTTGAATTGGCACTATATTTTGTAATTACAGCAAGTGTTTATCATTCCTGTGTAAGAATTTGAAATTTTAGCTTTGTAATGCCTTATGAAAATATTCAGTGTTTTATTATGTAGCTTTTACTGGAAAATTCTAAGCCAGATGTTTACATGTGGCTCTGCTATTTTGGGTATCATCTAAGTCCTTTGAGTAGAAATGGTTCTCATCATTCCCTCCCACAGTGAGGCTGACATATAGGCAGAACTACAGCTCTGTGCTCTTAGTTGCATGTGGCATTTTACTATTTTATGTCCTTCTGTTACGGGATCAGAAAGATTATGGAACTTATGGAACTTTAATGCCATTTATTTTTAAAGATTTATTTATTTATGCATACAGAGCTGGGGTACAAGCCAGAGGTGTAGGGTTGCTGAGAAGCTTCACCAGAGACAGAGTGAGGAGCAAAACAGGCAGATAGAGGAAGGACACTGATGAGGGGAGCAGCGGGGTGGTCAGGAGAGGTCTGCCATGCCATGTGGTCACCTCTGGGGCAGGCAGGGATAAAACTCAGGCTGAAGTGGCTTTAGCTTCTCAGTGCTGTGCTTAACCTGCTGTGCCACCAGTGAGGGCCCCAAATGCCATATTTTTTAAAGTAAGATTTAATATACAGTAAGCTTCATCCATTTAAAGTACATAATTCTGTGATTTTTAATATGAAATTCCGAGCTCTTTATCACTCCTAACTAAATGTGGAACATTTTCATTACACCCGCAAAAAAGCTCTACCTACCTACTAATAATCATGCCCATATCCTTGCCCCTTACCTCCAGCATCTCACAACCACTAATTCTTCTGTCTCTCTAGTTTGCCAGCTATGTGCACGTCATATGAATGGAGTCATATAGTATGTGGTCCTATGTAACTGACTTCTTTCTCGTAGCATAATGTTTTTAAGACTTGTAACATTGATATAACAACAATGCTTGCTCTCTATGGAAGAACAGTATTCTTTTATATGTCATCACAACTTTTGTTTATCTATCAATTGATAGATACTCAGCTTTCAGTTTGGACTACTACAGCTGCAGCTTCCATGAACATCTAACTGTAAGCTTCTATGTGACCAAATATGTTCTCTTGGGTACATACCGAGGAATACAATTGCTAGTTCCCTCATTATTAACTTTTTGAGAAATTGTCAAATTGCTTTCCAAAGCAATTACACATTTTACATTTCAGCCAGCAATATTAAAGGGTTCTAATATTTGTCCTCACTGACATTTGTAATTATCTATTTTCAAAAAATTTAATATTGCAATCATATAGATTTTAAGGAATTCCTAACTTTTTGTAGAAAAAACTTCTCTTAGAGGTTATATTTTGTTTGTAGATATTTTTAATCCATTTGGAATATAAAACCACTGTAAAAATAATATGGCATGTAATCTTTTATCTCAAAAATTTTGAAGAAAAGCATTTTGTGCATTATTGAAGGTCAACACTTGATGGTTCTATAAAGTTACAGTTAAAATTGATAAGAACATTACATTCTTTACAGATGCTGAAATATCCCTGCCTGGCCTTGTGTAAATAAGGCTATAGCTGGTTGTATAATTCCAGTTTCTCAAGTTTCACCCTCCCACAACTGTAAAACTGGATTAAAACACATAATTTCCAAACAAAGCAACAGAAATCCTCCAACATTCTTTCTTTGTTTTTTTCTACCCATTATGGCAATTACAGGTAGGACTGCCTAGAGTATTTCCATGAAAAAACTAAGCTGCATGATCAATATTTGATGAATGCCTCCATGGTTCTTTCAGACATTTTAGAAATGTTTACTATTAAAGGTCAGTGCAACCATTAAGACTGTGAATATTAATTGAAAAAACAGCTCTTCCAAAGTAAAATAGGAGACCTTTCATCAGAAAAGTTAATTCAAGCTGAATTCTAGAAATAAATCACTTTTAAACTTAATGCATGGTGATTCAAAATATAGCTTTTAGGATGAGTTCCTCAAAAGAAGTCTCAGCGAGCAGGTGGAGTACTTGGAAAGTGATGTGAGGCAACAGGAGAATGGAGAGTGAGGCAGGAATAGGAAAAGAGAACCTGCGACTGCCCTTTCAGGGTCACTTGCCTGTGAACTACATGGCTTAGATTCCATTTCGGTTTTCACCAAAGACTCACAGAGAATATCTCTTTTGTTTTCCCCCAGAGAGGTTTTTTGTTGTTGTTGTTTGTTTGTTTGTTTGTTTTTACTATTTTTATAGAGTGACCATTGGTTCACAACAATGTATATATTTTAGGAATAAGTTCATGGCTCTTCAAATGGGTGATTCCACATCTGCACTCAAGCTTTAATAACCCTGTGCACCATTCAGTCAACTCCTCTACCATTCGCTCACCCCACCCCCTTCCACTGTGTGGTCAGAATCCAAGGGCTTGCTTTGATTTTGTTTGCTTTTTGCTATTGTATTCCACATATGAATGAAATTATACTGTATTTCTCTTTCAGACTTATTTCACTTAACATAAGCCACTCATGTTTCATCCATGTTGGTACAAATGGCAAGAGTGCATCTTTATTGTTTAACTAAACCACCTCTTCTTTAGTTTCCACATCTTGACTATCGTGAACAGTGTTGCAGTGTATATAAGGACAGATGTCTTTGCAAATTCATGAGAATGCTTTGTAAATTTGGTCTAGAGAAAGGCAGACAAGAGCCTATAGCCACTGGCTCAATAGGGGTTGAAGGTGCCCCAAGGCATCTTCCCTCCCACTTTGAGGCTACTGGAATGCACCTCAGTGGAGTCCTTGGTATTGGAGAACCCCCACAATAAAATGTAAAAAACAAATCAGCCTGAAGTAAGAGGTTATCAGTGTATTGCCAGTCTAGGAGCTTCTCAAACTGGGTACCATAAAGAGGGCTGGACTCTTGAGATTCAGAGAGAAGTCTTCATGAGGCAAAACAAGAATCTGCCATATCAAGCACAGGGCATATACATCGACCAGTCACACAGCCCGTGTGAAAAAGTGACACCCAAATAGCACCGAAACAATAGATTTCAAATATGTTTTTCTTATGAACAACAGTAAGAAAAAAAATCATGATTCTATGGAGCTATAGAGATAAAATTCATCAGAGAGTACTTGTCTTTCTGTGTGCAAAGCTATCTGACATTTCCTCCACTACACTCTGCTGTTATTCTTTCTGCTCTGCTCTCCTTAATTGGAAAAAATGTTGTTTGTACTTCCCTAAATTAATTTCAAAACCCATAGTTTTGAAAACACTGGCTGAAAAGATAAACTAATTTACTACAGAGGGCTATTCATAGGAGTAAACTCATGTGACCCAGAACCATAGGCAGTCACATTTTTAAAGACAAAGGTCATAATGTCAAGGTCAGTGAAGAACATACATGGAATTCTTAAGAAGTTAGGGGAAAAGGTTGCTTAGGTTTCTGGTCCATGGTTCTAGATTTCTTCTGTCACTGTTTCAGGATCTATAAATGGATAGAGAACATCTAGCTCCCTGAGGAAAGGGAGAGGGTGGGAACACAGAGGGTTGGGTAATGAGCTGCAGGGCTGCCTGCTGGCCTGACTGCGGTGTGCCAGCCGGGGCTGGTGCGTCCGGCAGTGCACCCGGCAGGCAGCCTGGCACACACAGCCGCTGCATGCTGCTCTGCAGGGAGAGTGGGCTAGAGTATCGTCTCACAGTCCTAGTGCACTTTATGTTTGTTTCAGGCATATTGTTTTGACAGTTGTCATTCTGAAGTTTTTTTTCTCCTTTGATAGAGAAAGAGCTTTTAGTCTCCTAAGAGCAGAGCTCTATTATCATAATCACCTTTCAGAAAAGAGAAAATTACCTGTAATTTTTATGCTCTGAAGGTGTATCATAATAACTCAACCACCCACCTTACCCTCAAAAGCAAAGGGTGAGTTGTTTTTTTTTTTGGGGGGGGTAAGAGGGTAAGAAATGACTTATTCTTTCCTATTTCTTCATTTCTTTGGAGGAAATGAGAGCTTAAGATTCTGGGAAATCCTACCATGACTGGGAGTCTTTGGCTGTGTCTTCCTCCTGTTACCTGGTGTGTTAAGGACGCCTCTACTGTGGGAATCCAGCTCTCACAAAATCCCTACTATATTTAAGCATCTTCTGATTCTGTTGAATAAAACAAAGGGATTGGTGGGGAGGGAGGGGAGCAAAACCCCAGAAAGTCACCAGCCTTTTGCCATGTGTTACTGAATGTCTTAAGTGGGTTCACATATGTCATTAGTATTAACCCTGAGGCAGTTGCCTTTTCCGCACTATAGTGGACCTTCCAGTGTGGCAGTCCTAAAGCTGAACTCATGTGATTTCATGATGTCAGGTGAAAGGCAAGCCTGGTGGGAAGTGCTACTTTGGGGAGTGCTACTTGAATGAAAATTCTCCACATAAGTTAACATTTAAAAGAATCTTAAAAGTCTCATGGTTAAGACCTTTGACTCTTGGAACCCATCATTTTCCAAAGATATTATTTTATAAAAATTCTTTTAGCCCTTGAAATAAAGTTGTTATTTGCACTACACAGTATGGAAAATGGTTTTTACCCACCTGCCATTTGTTTCTTCTGAGTGTCCTTCACATTTGTTTTTCTCTGATATTTTTTTTACCCTTAAGTTAACCTCAGAAAACTCTCTCTTCAAACAACAAATCTTCCTTTTCTCTATACTTCCTTCATTGGACCACCACACTCAACTTCAGTGATATTAGCTATAAACCACACAATCATGGCCATTTGTATCTGCAAATGAAAAATGTCACAGTATCGAGCCTTCATCCTAGTCTTTGGTTCACTTGACATGTCATTGTGAGTTTTCACGCTCTGCTTTCCCATCTCAATGCAGCAGTTTTGGGATCAACATGAAAGCTAGACACTGGAAAGGCAAAGAACTTCATGTGTAGGGAGAAGAAAAACAGAACGTAGCCATGCATTTAGGTTATTATATAATAGCTCTGACTGGAATCTTCACTCATTCATGAGACGTCATCATGATATTATAAGCCTTAGTTTGGTGAATGCTTACTTCAGGCTAACCAGTATGTTAGAGTATATGTTGATGTTAATTTTTTGTTTTAGCTCTTAGGGCAATCTTATAAAATATGCCTTGCTTTCCTTTTTAAATAAAAGGGGCTCAAATAAATGACCTGCCCCATATATTCAGCAGCATGAGACGTCAATCCTAGGTCTTCTTAGCACAAACTTCCCTCCATTACCCCTCCCCCCACCTCCGTGACCTACCACTTTTCAGTACCAGTCACCTTTTAGGTGCCAGGCAATGATGTGATCCCAGATTTTAGTGGCTTTTATTTTACCCAGATCTGTGCTTGATCTTTACCAAGGAGAAAACACTTTTAATCACGTATCTTTGAAGTGTGATGAAAGATGGGTAGTCTGCGGCACTATTTACAATAGGCAGGATGTGGAAGCAGCCTAAATGTCCATCAGTAGATAAGTGGATCAAAATGTGGTTTGGGGCCCTCCCTGGTGGCGCAGCGGGTTAAAGCACTGCACTAAGAAACTAAAGCCACTTCCGCATGAGTTCGATTCCCGCCTGCCCCGGAGGTGACCACATGGCGTGGCAGACCTCTCCTGACCCGCCCACTGCTCCCCTCAGCAGTGTACTTCGTAGATCTGCCTGTTCTGCTCTGGCTCTGTCTCTGGTGAATCCTCTCACCCTCTGCATCTCTGGCCTGTACCCCAGTTCTGTACAAATAAATAAATAAATCTTTGGGGAAAAAAAATGTGGTTTGTCTGTACTCTAGAATACTATTCAATCACAAGGAAAGATACAGCGCTTCCTTTTACAACAAAGAGGAAGGGTGTTCAGGGGAATTGTGTGCAGTAAACAAGCTGGGATGACAGGCTGGACATTTACATAGTAGATGATTAAAGTTAAACACTTATACAAACTAGTGGACTAGTAACCGAGGTGAGGGCTCTGAGGTTAGGAGAGAGGAGGGAGGGAAAGGGACAAACAGATGTGTGGGACTTTGAGGAAGGGGTAGAAATAAAGATAGAAACTCACTATGTATTTCTATAACATATTGACAAAGGCTTTCAAAATAACTGACAATATGTGAGTGTGAAAGCAAAAGTCTAATAAAAAGGCATAAACTGAAGGTTTAGTAAACATGTTTTCTGGGCTCAGAATATGTCATTTGCTGTCAGTGCTTCAGAGCCACCGTTGGGTTTAATGAATACTTGAAGAATTTATTGGAAAGAGGCAGAATGTGTTACCCAGATGCACAGCATCACAGTGATCACAAAGGGCCAAGTTTGCAAGTATCGTTTATTCTGAGAGTAGCTGTGTTGCATATTAGGATAGTCATTACATGTAGTTAGTTAGTCATTATTTATTGGCTATCTACTGTGTACAGATGGATGAATAGTTAAGGAAGTATCCATTAGCTCTTGTTGCTATGGAATAAACACTGACTAGTGCTTATGCCATGACTATTTCATGACATAAAAAAAAACATTTTAATATTAAACTCTCAGTCCAATGAAATGCTAATATGTAGCAGCAAATCGTAATTACAATAAATATTTATAGGATTTTATGTTTAAAAATGGGATGCAGTTTAATGAGGGATATAATGTGAAGTGATAAAATGACTATTAAATAAATACCTACTTTTTGAAGAATGTGAAAAGCAATTAGACAAGACATACCTCATTTACTTATTGTATTGAGAGAGCAAGAGAAAGGGGAGAGAACACACAGTTATTATACTTTCCCCAAGAACTGTTAAGTACAGATGATGTTAAATAAAATACAAGAGATAAATGGTTCTCATTCTGAATATTGTGATCTACTAACTGTTAGTCGAATTGACTTGTCAGCAGCTTACAAGGAGTGAGTCTGCCCCAAATTGTTTGGTCCTTCCTTTTCTTTATATAAAGTTTATTATCTCATGGCGAATTTAACTTTTTTCTTTCCTAAGTTTAATAATTTTTATTTCCTTTATGTTTATCAGTGTTTTAGATAGCATTTTACACCTTAGTTTATAATTGGGGCTTATCACTTTTGACAACCCAAGTACTCACTGAAATATGGTTTTTGATGAAGTATATAACTAGCTAGTTTTGAATGGCCCATACATTGAGTTCACCCCCTATCCCCACTTTGTCATTCTCTGATGGTAAACTATGATTTTCAAGTGTGAGGGAAGTCCTGGCAGGCTCTTTTTTCCTTAAGTAGTGTGTGTTCTAAATTGTGCTTTGAGCAACTCTCAACACAAGCTCATTTTGTGATACAACAAGCTGCTGCTTCTTGTTCATTACCTCTCACAGTTAAACCTTCCCCCAAATCTAAGAAAATGTAAGGTGAACAATGCGAAAGTGAGGACAAGAAAGTCTTTAAATGTTTTAAAGAAAACATTTATTTTCAGATTACACAGGAAGGCGTTGCTCTAATGGAACTCTCCAAAGGGTCACCTATTGTTCAGCTGCTTCTCATTTCCCTTTTCAGGCTGAATGACAGCAGCCTGTATTCTCGTCACTTGATGCAGTAATGGCATTCTCGTCACTTGATACAGTAATGGCTGGTGGGAAGTATATTCCTAATTTAATAATGATGCCTACCTCATAGCCACCGTTGTCTTGGTAGTTCATTCCTGACCTCCTTTCTAAATTAGAACATGATTCATCTATGATCGGGGTGGATTCTTAAACTAGACACTTACAAAACTTGAAGCCTTTTAGTTTTTTTTTTTTTTTAA
>NW_004567126.1:5423355-5453035 GCF_000260355.1 Condylura cristata | reverse complement strand
GCTGTGCTTTAACCCACTGCGCCACCAGGGAGGGCCGAAGCCTTTTAGTTTTAAGAAGATTTTATTCTGGAATTTTGTTGGTAACTCTTGGCATGTTCTTAGATTTCATTCATTTTTTACAAACACGAGGTGTTTGCTACATGTGAAACCTATTTTAGGGTTTAAGTTTGCCAGTCAAGATCCTGGCATATGCTATAGTAGTGAGGTAGCAAAGATTTGCAAAGTTACTGTGGGGCCTCAAGCAGACTCGCCAACTAGTCAGAGAGACAGATCTGTGAGTACATGAATATATGTGAAAAATTAGAATATGGATAACATTGAAGGACAGAGAGGCCCCTCCCGGCCCTTGCCTGAAGAGCACATGTCCACTCTAATCCAGACTAAATGTGGGTAACTGAGGATGAAGTGAGAAAGTTTGGTGCTCTGGCTAAGGAGTACAGAATTTTTCAAGGAGGGAAAGAACCATAGAGACCAGTTTGGGAGTAGAAAGATCAGTTAGGAGGTTACTAGGGGAAGTTGTGTGAGAGATGAGGAATGCCTAAATCAAGGCAGCACTTGGAGAAATATAGAAACAACTAAAAATTACTAAGAATCTGAATGGACAAAGGTGATTTGTTGACTACACCAAGTATGTGCACAAACAAGGCAGCTGCCAAGTCCCTGCTTGGATCGGAGTAATTTAGCAGTGTGATCCTGTGGCTTTAATGGGAACCTATCATAAGGTCAAAATAATATGCTTAAACTCAGACTTCCTTTTCCGAAGAAAATGTTCAGATTGAAAAATATCAAACAAAACCAAATTTCATAAAAACAATCACTGCTGAAGTTAAGAACATCTAAGCTATCTCTCTGCTTGTCAAAAAGTCACCCATTCAAAGCTCCATGTGCCTTCTCCTCTTCCAGTTATTATTTGATTTTTGTTGAATGTGTTTTGATAACAATATGAACTGCGATAAAATAACTCAAATGGCACCAACTGAAAGGTAGTAATTTCTAAGAAAGTAATACTAAGTTGGTATAGTGAGGTCATTTTTTTTATTAAATGAGAAATCTGTTAGTCTGAGTGAAGAAAAATGAACAGCTGCTTTACATATTCAAATGTCATAACTTTATTCAAGGTTGTCTATTTAGCTATATGCACTATGTAGAAATGAATACTAGTCAAATTGATGAATCAATTATCTAGATTAAGGACTAAAAGGATCCAGTGCACTTGATTTTGACATTTTATTTTATAGTGAAACCCATAATATTTGTGGTAATTGCTGTGTCTGCAGAGCAAAGAGAGGTTCATGAATTTGTGGTCCCGTCATCATCACTATCATATGTACCTACATGTGGGTGGTATTAGAAGAACTGCCGTACTTTGGTTAAAAGCCTTGTACTTCTTGCCTTCAGAATAATCCAGCAATAGTGACAAATCTGAATTTCCCTCTTTCCAAAAATGTTACTGCCACAACTGAAAAAAACAAACAAACAAACAAAAAAACATTATGGGTAGCTGTTCTCTGTTTTCACCTTCCCTTCCCATCACACCTTGTCTATCCTTTCATTACATTGCTGTTTCCCATTCAGAAAACATATGAGATCTTTGTGCTCAGTCCAAGCCTCCAGTTGCAGCTCTGCAACCACATCGCTCAATATGGTGGCCCCAACCTCGGGTTACCAGTCAGCACTTTGGCTGTGACAAGTCCAGAGTGAGATGTACTGGCAACAAAAAGCGCTATATTACTCTTTAACAGCAATTTCTGTTGATTAGTTCAGATGGTAATATTTTGGATGGACTAGGTTAAAAGAAGTGTTTTTAAATTAATTCCACTTGCTTATTTATAACATTCTAATCAGAAAACTAAATTTTGGGTGCATGTGGCTGATCTCTGTGGCTTGTGTTATATTTCTGCTGTTCAGAACTACAGTGCAGGTGTCAGAATCAAGGAAGACATGGACTTTGCACTGAGGTCCTGAAGCTAGACGTGAAGGTGACCCTCGTGTCATAGTGGGGTAAGATCCACAGGGGATGTAAAGAGAAGAGCGAGCAATCATTTCCGACAGCACACATGAGGAAGGACCCAAGGAGGTCAGGCGATGGGATCACCACAACAGGGGGTGGGGGGACGGGTGTCTTTGACATTTCCAGTACAGCAGAGTTAAGGGCTGGTGACAAAAAGCCTCCTTAAAGATTCTTTAATGAAAGCTTGTTCCTATGGGCAACCTTCAAAGTTTCTCAGGAAACTTTCAAATTCCTTTCCATCTCTCATCCAAACCATGTTTCCTCACCCAGCCTAATTCTATCCAGGGAGCTGAGTCTCACCAAGGATGAGAACAGGTGCATGGGCACCTGCTGTGGAGTAAGAGGGGTGCTAGCTCAGTGCACTGGGTGAGCTTGAGGAGCCGGGTTTTGGTGGTGGTCACTGAAGCGAAAAGGCAAGAGGAAGCCACCTGATACTTGCATGTTACTATCAAGGCAAGGAGAGAGAAAAGTAGATGCTAATACTGATTGTCCCCGAGGATCAGGTTATCTTGTTGTTTACCAGAAAGTATCTGATGAATGAGTAGACATGAACACAAGAAAAAAAAAGGAAGGAAGGGGGCAAAGGAAGGGAGGGAGGGAGGGAGGATAGGAAGAAGTGAGGAGTTGGGGACGGAGGGGGTGGTGGAAATCACTATGCGAAAGAAACGTGTAGAGGTTAGCACAACGGAAATGAAGAGCAGAGTGAGCATTGCTGATGAGGCAGGGAAGAATCTTGGGAGGTTTGATAAGGGCTAGCTCGTGTTGCCTTTTCATAGTTGGCAAGGTGCTAGGACTTTCAGTTTCCTGGTCTGTAAAAGGTGTAAAAAAATCTTCCATGCAGAGTTGTAAGAATTAGAAGTAAGGTAAAACAGAGTGCCTGGCACTTTGGTATGTTCAAATAGCATTCACTATTATGTTTGACCACTGCTAGCTAAATGAATATTTATATTTTGGCTGACTAATTTTTTTTTAATTTTATGATAGTTTATTTTTACATATTTTTGTGCATTTTTTTCATCTCAGTTGCAATCCCCCTGGGTTTCCCATCACCAAATCACCCACGTACCATCACCATAGTCCAATGCATTTCCCTCCCTCCACTGTTTCTGACCCTATTCCCCACTCCACCCTCACAAAATGTCCCTGGTATATAGCTGTTCGTCATTATTATTTTCTCGCCTGTTCCATTATACTCCTGCCATGAGAGAAACCATCCGGTATTTTTCCTTTTCTTTCTGGCTTATTTCACTAAGTATGAACTTTTCCAACTCTATCCATGTTGCTGCAAAAGACATGTGTTTCTTTTTTTGGTTGCTGAGTAATATTCCATTGTGTATATGTACCACATCTTTTTAATCCAGTCATCCACTTTTGGGCATTTGGGCTGTTTCCATGTGTTTCCAATTGTGAATAAAGCAGCAATAAACATGGGGGTGCAGGTATCTTTCTGAATCAGTGTTTTTGTGTCTTTTGGGTAGATACCTAGGAGTGGGATTGCTGGGTCATATGGAAGCTCCATGTTTAGCAGTTTGAGGAACCTCCAAACAGTTTTCCATAGTGACTGATTTTTTTTGGTGTGTGTATGTGTGTAGAAGAACTGGGGTGTAGGCCTGAGATGCAGGGGATGAGAGGATTCATCAGTGACAGAATGGGGAGCAGAACTGGCAGATCTACTAAAATAATACACTGCTGAAGGGAGCAGCAGGAGAGGTCTGCTGTACCATGTGGCTCAGTTCCCTGGCTGGGGATCGAACTCAGGCCGTAGTGGTCATAATGCTGAGACTTGTTGGTTGACTGATTCTTTGAAAAGCATTGATTTGGTTAAGTGTCTCAATGCAAGTCTCCCATCTAGTATTACTGTTACTTTGGTGACCATCACTGTATGTGATTTGGAGGTATAGGATCATACCCTTCAGGCATGTGGTACCACACCTCATACCTGCCTGGAAAACAAGGCAGAAGTTCTCTAGCTGTATCATTGTGCACCCTGCACACTCTGTTGTCTTCCAATGCCATCCCCCTCATAGCCTCAATTTTACCCAGTTTCTAGGCTTTGTTACTGATTTTCTTTTGTCTGACTCTTTGTCTCTCTGTTTCACATTTAAGTGACGTGTTCCAATATTTGTCTTTCTCCTTTTGACTTATTTCACTTAACATAATCCCTTCCAGTTCCACCCAGGTTGTCATAAATGGCAAGAGTTTATCTTCTCTTCTTCATTTGGGTGGTATTCCTGTGTGTGTGTATCCATGTGTACACACACACTTGCACATCTCTTATATTTTTTTTTATTATTAAAAAGTTTATTTTTACATCATTTTGCACATTTTTTTTCATCTCAATTGTAATCCCCACGGGTTTCCCATCACCAAATCACCCCTGTGCCACCACCATAGTCCCGTGCATTTCCCTCCCTTCCCCCCCCCCCGTTTTTGATCCCATTCCCCACTCCTCCCCCACAGAATGTCTCTGGTCTATGGTTGTTCATTATTTTTGTTATTTTCTCGCCTGGTCCATTATACTCCTGCTATGAGTGACACCATCCGGTATTTTTCTTTCTCTTTCTGGCTTATCTCACTAAGCATGATCTTTTCCAGCTCCATCCAAGTTGCTGCAAAAGACATGTGTTTCTCTTTTTTGGTTGCTGAGTAATATTCCATTGTATATATGTACCACATCTTTCTAATCCAGTCATCTACTTTTGGGCATTTGGGCTGCTTCCATGTTTTTCCAATTGTAAATAAAGCAGCAATAAACATGGGGGTACAAGTATCTTTTTCAATCAGTGTTTTTGTGTCTTTTGGGTAGATACCTAGGAGTGGGATTGCTGGGTCATATGGAAGCTCCATGTTTAGCAGTTTGAGGAACCTCCAAACAGTTTTCCATAGTGGTTGTACTAGTTTGCATTCCCACCAGCAATGCAAACTAGTACATCTCTTATATTTTAAGGGACCATAACAGACATTACAGGAGAATATTTAATCAATTATAAAACACACTTCTCCTCCTTCCCTACTTAAGTGAACCAGAGTCTGTCACACACTTGGTAGCATCATACAGAGGTTAGCCAGGCTGAGGGGGTTACTGTCTGCAAATCTGCAAATTATCATTTCTGGCGCTACCTGTTCCACTCTATAAACCAGTGAAGGGTTATGTGAAGAAAGACTGAGTCCTAGTGATGGTAAGCAAACATGGTTTTGCTCATTTTCTGGTAAAAATGCAGAAATTACAGCAGCTAAGCTTATTGAAAAGTAGAACCACTTCAGGTATCGCAAAATATAACAGAGGTAGGAAAGCAGGGATGAGAATAACTTCCCTGCAAAAATGATTCATAAGAGCTAGTCTGTAAATGAGGACCCTTTACAAATGATATCACCTAATTGTCTTGCTTGTATTTTTCTTTTTATGGGTACACAGAGTGAATATAATTGAAAAATCTATTGAAATAAATCTAAAAGAAATATATCAGTAACTGTTAATAGGAAATTCTAAGAAATATGAAACTTATGGTATAATTGTGTTTTTCCATTCTTGGAGACAATTACAATTATCATACATCTAAGTTTATAGACTTAGATTCTATGCAGTACAGCATTTTTTTTCGGTTTGTAAAAGAGAATAAATAATAAAAAAAATAGTCCAGAACAATGTCCTCAGGTTTACAGGATTTTCATATTCTGTCCTATAAGTAGTTGCTGAGTTGAGTTTTCTCTGGGGATAATAATATACCTGCTTTATGGTCTTCAGATTGTGACTAATTTAAAATCCTTGAAAAGCACTGTCTATATATTATAGTTACTATTAAAGGTTTTTTTTTGTTTGTTTTTACAGACAAAAGTGGAATCCTATGTATATGTATCTATCTAAAGTGAAGTTAATAGATAACACATTGTTTCCTACTCACACCCACAAACACATGGTATGATTATATGATTGCCCTACATTATTATTATCCCATTTTACATATTTCAGTCTTCAGCAGATAGAGGAGTATTCCTTTAGGAGGAGCTGGTGATGGTATTTCTAAGAGAGACTCCCTAATTTCTCTTTTTCCTTGTCTACAATCCTCACTTTTTCCTAATAGAAACTGAGGCTTAGATTCCCTCTCTTAGCCCCCCTCCAGATGAATGATGTAGGGAAAGAAAAGAAACTGTTTTTATTTTTAATCTAATCTATATTTAATTTCCATCTTGCTTCTATGGTCTTATCTGTTCTTGGGCTTTTTTATCACTTAACTTTGGTTAAGAAAACAACAAAACTAGCAGGCAACCATAAATCCAAGACATTCTGAGAGGGAGGGAGAGGAAAGGGGGTCAAAATGGGAGAGAAGAGCACAAGGGACTATGGTGATGGTACACACAGGTGAACTGTGGTGGGAATTTTACAGGAAATACACAATGATGTAAAAGATATAAATAAAAATAAGTTATGAAAAGGAGATGATTGCTGTATCCATTTACCTTGTTTGTAAATGAATCACTGTCTCTTCATTTCTTGTTTTTATGTAGTGAGACAAGTTGTCCTAAGACAGAGCTTGAAGAATTTCATGTTCTCACTGTAGGTCTTTTGCAAAATCTAATCCTATTAGATACCATCCTAAGGATACCATTTTGTTTTCCTTCAGGGAAATGCTTCATTCTTTCTTTTTCTTTCCTCCTTTTGCCACTGCCTCCTCCTTCTGAGAACAGTTACAACTAGGTTTTCCTCCTTAACTTCAAGTAATAGTACATTGGTATTTTAAAAATCTAAAATAAGCTACAAAGAAATATGAGCATCATAAAAGCAGAGATTTCATCTGCTGTATATATTCCTATGATCTCAACACATAGAACAACGTTATATGCCATAAAATAAGAACTCAACTAGTGAAGTGAATCAATAATGAATAAAGGAAAATTTTCCCTCTAGCGATCATACTTGTGGAATATAAATAAGCAGAGATCACCTGTCATTCTTCACAAAAGCAGAGGAGAAATAAAGCCACATTTTGTGATTGCAGCTGAATCAGGTATCTGGCTCATCTATTCATTTAGTATTTATTGACCATCTATTATTTGCCATGCAAAGATAAATGAACATAAACTCTTCTCTCAAGGAATGGAGATTTAGATGGGATGACAAATGTACACACAAATAAGTGTTTGCAATTTTGCTTTAAGATTATAAATCATAAAAATTTACATTCTCAGTTTCAGCTATTTGCAAGTAAGCTCAGAGTAGTATATTTAGTTTTGTCCAGACATGCATCTAAATCACCCGTGCTTCCAGGCTTGGCTAGGGAGTGATTCAATAAGCTGAGATTGCTGTTCACCCTCTGCACATCCACATGGCTTCTGTTCTCTCACTTGTAGGTAAATATTTCGGGGAGGCATTATTTGATACTGTTGCATTGTGAATTTAGGGATTTTCAAAAATTTGGATTCCCAAAGAGATGTCCTCTTCATCTCTACAATAGAAATTCAAGAGTCTACTACTATGTGTACACTGAAAGAGGCAGATGCATGTGAAATCAAGATAGATGGGGTGGTAAACTATGAGTGGACAAGGGGGACAGGAGGCAAGAAGGTAGGAAGATTTCACGGAGAAGGATTGTGAAATAATGGTGAAGATCAGTAGATGGAATAGTAAGTCCTTAGGTAATCAAGGTTGGGAAACAGGTCAGGTAGGAGAAATAGCTTGTATAAAATCCCAAAAGTGTGAAATGACTTAGTGATTTTAGAAAACAGCAAAGACACTGTGTATGAAGAGCAAAATTACAGAGGCAAAAATATTGTCTGCTGACGGGTCACTCTTGCTAGGAGCCAGGCCACCAAGAATTATGAATTCTTGTGAAAAGTCTGGCTGTTAGTGGGGAGTTAGGAGTCATTGAGAGAGCTGATGAGAAATCTCAAATGAGTATTTTGGAACTAGGCCTGAGATAGGTAGACAATCCAGGAAATTAGGACTGTGATCCAGGTAAGAGGATATGTGTCTTAGACAAGGTGGGGACAGTGAAAGTGAAGAAGAGAAGACGATTAGAGAGATGTAGCAGGAAGAATAGGTAGGACACTTCCTCAGTGATTTCAATGTACACCAAGTCTAGTTTCTGAATACTGTTGGTATTACTTTTTTTTTTTCTCCTCCTCGTTGAATTCTTTTTAAGTGACTGGAGCAAAGAAATAATTAAAAAGTTTGACCTTAGTGCTGAGTTTAGTACCTTGAAAATTCTTCTAAGGATATCTGTGGTTTCCTTCCAAGATTGAGACCGAGGTTATCAAACTGAGAAGCTCATGTTGTCCATTGCATGTTCTTGTCCCACAGATGTGGAGAAATGGCAGTGGCTGGATTCTTGTTACCAGATTCAGTGAGTTTCCATGTTGGGAAACTCCAGATGGACTGTCTATCTCAGGAGAGCTCTCGAATTTGGTCTCCTGTTACCACAATGAGCTTCTGATTCCTCTTTAGCCACGATGTAGATGTTGTCCTTCTAGCCCGCCTCCCTTCCCCAGACCTTAGGCCATTTTGCTAAGGATTGACTCTTGTCCTAACAGGTTTTCTTGACTATCAAGGTTGCCTGAAATTTCATCCTTGACTTCTCATGCATCTGCTGCTTTGTCCCTCCAGTTTATTCTGAACCTCAATCCTCCTGTTCTGAAATTTCATACTCTTGACATGGTTTCAGATATTAGGTTTTACTATTTTTTAAAAAAGATTTATTTATGCATAAGAACTGGAGTACAGGCCAAAGGTGGGGGGGGGCGGGGGGTTCAGAAATTTCACCAGAGACAGAGTGGAGAGCAGAACAGGCAGATTGCTGAAGAGAGCAACGGGCAGGACAGGAGAAATCCACTATGCCATGTGGGTAACCTCCCTTGTTGGGGATCGAACTTGTGCTGCAGTGGCTGTGGATAGCTTCATAGTTCTTCACTTTTGCCACCAGGGAGGGCCTGGTTTTACTAATTGTTTTTAAAAATAAAATGTTCTTGATTTACCAGTGATAAAATACTAAGTTTTGATTTATGCATTTGTTCTTGATTTACCAGTGATAAAATTTGTTCTTGATTCACCAGTGATAAAATATTAAGTTTTGAGAACACAGTTTTATACCTTTGTGTGGTAGACGCCTCACCTCACCCACTGCTAAAACTCTAGTACGTTCTCACTATCAGATTGACCCCCCTCTACCCTTTCATTCCACTCTCATCCCCTGCCCCTCTGGTAATTACCATATTTTTCACAGTTTGAGTTATTTTTGTTATGTTTTGTTAACACGTTTGTTTTGGTTATTTATATCCCGTATGTGAGAATAACCATCTGGGAATTGTCTTTCACTTTCTAACTTACTTTGTTGGTATAATTATCTCATATTCCATCTATATTGCTACAAGAGGCAAGATTTCCTCTTTTTAAAGAGCTGAAATAGTATTCCATTGAGTGAATATGTTTATATATCTCTCTCTGTAGATATAGATGTATAGATATAGAGGTATATATCGACATATATGTATATATGTGTATATGTGTGTGTGTATGTGTGTGTATACACATATGTGTGTGTATCAGCTTCTTTATCTTCTCAGCCACTGATGGACACTTACATTATTTCCATGACTTGGCTACTGTGAATCACAATGCAGTGAACACAGGGGTGCAAGTATCTTTTCAAATTAGTGTTCCTGTATTCTTTGTATGAATCTTGGTTTTACTTTAATTTGAATTTTTTACATATTCATCTTCCATAAATTTATTCATCCAGCTTTTGTTCCACCAATCTACATACCTGGTCTATCCTATCAACAGCTTCTACAACCCACTTTAAAGCTAATTCTTCCCAATTTAAATTTAACTCACATTTAATTTGTTCTTCAAAGTTAACTCACAATGTGTTATTTCTCCTTTAGCCTTTATTTCAAACCAAGACTCCCAGCACACCGCTCCAGGGTTTTGGGTACCCTCCTCCTTTCTTTCTCCTTTATTTTTACATCTAGTCAGTTAACAAGTCTTACTAGCTGGTCACCTAAATCTCTCTCTATTGAGCTTACTTCTTTCCATACCATTACCAATGACATTCACTACCAATGTTTATTTTGTAGTCTTTTTAACTCAGTCACCTGTCTAACGTATCCTTTATCCTGTAATCCATAATTAATTTCCTAAATCAGAATTATAATCTCCCAATTTTCTACTCAAAGTTTACTTACTTATCCAGTGTGTGTATGCTTATTAACTACCACTTTGCATGCCAGGGCCCATGAAAAATGTAGGGCTGGCACTATCCACTAAGTGGACATGATAATGGCTCATATCCTGGTGACTTAGAGAATTTTTTTTTAAAGATTTATTTATCTGTGCATACAGAACTGGAGTACAAGCCAGAGGTACAGGGGCAGTGAGACAATTTACCAGAGACAGAGTGGGGAGCAGAACAGGCAGATCGTCGAAGTACACAGCTGAGGGAGCCTTGGGTGGGTCAGAAGAGGTCTGCTATGCCATGTGGATCACCTCCGGGGCAGGGATCGAACTCATGTGGAAGTGGCTTTAGCTTCTTAGTGCTGTGCTTTAATCTGTTGCGCCATCAGGGAGGGTCCGACTTAGGGTATCTTATCCCAAGTCCTCCTCGTACAGAAATTTTGATCCTGCCCTTGCTTACCTATTAAAACAGTGGAGCTACACTTGGTAAGATTGCTTTTATTTGCCTTTCTTCCCCTGAGAGGACTCTATAGTTTATGTGTGGATCTGTAAAGTAGAGGCAAGCCATCTGGTTTAAGAGGCAAGGACCCATGGCTGTCATAGTGATAGTCACCTCAGAGTCCGGTACTTAATTGAACCTGCAGGTGTCTGTCACCAACTGCTGTATTTTACTTTTTACATCTAATTGGCTTTATGCACAATTCATGAATGGGGGCTGTATCCCATCTCATCAGTAGAAGGGAGCTCCCTGGCACTGACAGCATTTTAAGTCTGTAAACTGATACCTTACAATTTCTAACACTTGGTTCTTAGTACTCTGAAACAGTGCTAACTCTTTCAAGAACTTATTTTTTAATTAATGTGGTGAAAGAGAGCAACATATTGAAATGCATTACTGAAAATGGTAATCTACCAAGGCTTGATTTTTGTTTTGACAGTAGTTTTATTGAAATAAATTTATATATATATTTTAGTGTAATATATATATATATATATTATATGTGTATTTGGTGTAATTCTGGTAATTTTAGAATATAGGTGTCCTATATATACCATTCAAATAGACATATTAGGCGAGAAATATCAATAAGTGGTCATTATGGACCACATGTATCCTGGTTCTGGGTACCAACTCTCACTGGTCACAGAGAGTTCATGGGGTAGGTGCGTACACGCTTATACTCACTTAACCTGATTTAGCTTATTTTGTTTGCTCATGTATGAAGAGGAATGGAGGCATACTTAGGCACATTTTTGGCAAATTAGTCTTAAATTCATTTTTTTGCATCTTTATAAGGAGGCACAATTGGAGAAAACAAAACACTTTTCAAATATTTCAAAAGTCATAGTAATTTATATTCTGAGATTTATGACAGAGTAGAAATTCTAAGGTCATATGTCACTTCAGTTTTCACTGAGCCACTATTCTGTGCAGGAAAATTCTGATAGGTGCTGGGAATATAACAGTAAGACAGATGCTATCCACGTTTTTCTGGAGCTTTTGCCAGGAAGCACTGGCAGATCATGGGGGGAAAAAATGAGAAGTGTTGCAACTGTTAGGTGACAGGAATTAGAGTGAATACATTTCATACCAAGATCTAGGTTACTGATGGCAGCCTTCCTGGAAGAAGTCACTTCGCAGCTGTGGTGTAAAAGGTTAGAAGCCAATCGACAGATCAAGAATTGAGGGGAAAGGGAGAACTATTTCTGTATAGGTATGTAGTAGAGATGATGGCTTCTCTGAGTTTATAAAGATGATGGGAAGTAGCCCAGAGAAGCAGGCGAAGGCAGTCAACTCAGGTAACCAGCAACAATAAAGATTCTAGGGAACAAAACAGGTTGGCATGTTTAAAGATCAAAACATTATTTGGTGATAAAATAATATAGTAGATCAAAATAACTACTTTGATAGTCTTATAAGGTTCCATACTAACAAACACATGATAATTAGAAATTCATTTATTAACAGAGAGTTTGGTTTGATTAAAACTACAAATTTCTTGTGAATTTGAGTATCTAGGGTAGGAGTGAGGGTCGAAGCAGAACAAATCAGTGTGTTGAGACTCTTGTGGAAGGTCTGTGTGCAGAGGATTATTAAATTTGACATTGTAGGCAACACATACACATATACAATTGATGTTTGAGAGCTACTTTGAGTAATTTCTTCACTTACTCCCATTTTGATGAAGAACGTTTCTTAATTTTTTTCTTTTGTTACTGGGATCATGGCATGCTAATTATGAATAATTGCTACAAAGCCTTTCATTCAAGCATCAGAGCTTCTCAAAAAGGTGAAAAGCAGTACCCTAGTTAAATCAGATGACTTCTTCTAACCCATGAACTCATTGATTAGCAAAAATCTATTATTCTCTTATTTTGCACTAGAGGACACCATCAAAATAAAACTGTCACAGCTGGATGCTGGATTGAAACAGCACTAATATAACAGTTTGAATTGTGCCTAGTGACTTTAGTGCCAGTTATGATTTTCTGTTTTCAGTCACATACTAGTTTTTTTCTAATTTTTAACTAGCTACGGGAAGATCTAAAAAATACAATTTTAGAAGGCATGGACAGAAGTTACTTCATAGAGCTTCATATTGAACTAATGTGACATGGAAAAGTAGGATTGGGTATAAAACATATATTCAAGTCCCCTTGCTAAGAGATAGATGAGAGAGACAAAGTCGAATGAGTACCCAGGGATTTGAACAGAAAATCGAGTGCCATAAGTATTTTGAAAGAGAAGAAGGGTGACTTTGACCCAGCATAGAAATCTCTTTCTTTCATTCTCTGATCAGTAATCCCCTTACTTAATATTTATTCATACAAGCTTCTTAAAATTGTCTACTAAATGCAAATTAAGTGATATCAAAGTTACAGAAATTATTTGAAATAAGGGATCTTAAAGAATGGGTCCCCAATATTGGAGAATCTAGAGATTCCTCTGAAAAGCTGACAAAAACAGCTGCAGGTAGCACACAGAACTTCAAGGGATCTGTGGAGCATGAATTCTACCATTTGACCCCTTGAAATTTATGAGTCCTCCCTAATGATGTCCTATTGTGTAGTGGTGTTCATTACTTAATTTTTCCACCCAACCCAAACCTTTCTAAACCTGATGAGACATTGATCTTGCTTTTCCAATTTACCAGTAACATTAATAGTAGGTCATGTCTTTAGAATATATCTCTAGCTGGAGATCTAGTGCTGAAATCAAGGAACCAGCCAGATCAGTAAAATAAACATGAGTGCCATCTAATACCAAAATGAAGTAAATGTTGGTAACAGCAGGAATGTAGCCAAAGACCTAGGGCTGTTGCTAGCTGTTGGTTGATTGGCTCATTTCTTTTCAAGACCTGTACATTATTTTTTTGTATGATTACACTATATCATAATCTCTTGAGTTGGTTGTTGTCCAAATTTAAGGATAGGAAACATTGGTAAATTTGCCTTTTTATTGGTAGGGGAGTATATGATTTGTAGGTTCATTTTTAAGATTTATTTACTTATGTGTAGAATAACTGGGAGGCACGCCAGAGGTGCAGGGGTTGAGAATATTCACCAAAGACAGAGTGGGGAGCAGAACAGGTGGATTTACTGAAACACACCACTGAGTGGAGCAGTGGGTGTGATGGGAGAGGCCTACTGCACTACATGTGGGTCAGCTCCTTGCCTGGAGATTGAACTCAGGCCATAGTGGTGATAGCCCTGAGACTTAATCCTTATGCCACCACAGAGACCCTGATTTGTAGTTTTTAAGTAAAACTTTATTTTACAATAGTTTTAGCTTCTCAGAATAATTGTGAAGCTAGTTCAGTGAGGCCCCAAATATCCCACATCTAGTGTGGTATTATTATGATTAATAAACCAAAATGATATATTGCTATTAAAGCTGATATTTAAATTCCTTCAGTTTCACCAATGTTCTCTTTCTCTGTCAAGATCCCATTGAGGGTCAAATTATATTTGATAATATTGTCTCCTTAGGTTTGAAATACATCTGATATTGTGTATATTTGAATTTTTTATTTGAATTTTATTGTAGTTGCCTGTGATTTTTCAAATTCTTTTCATAAAATTGTTTTCCTTCTGTCCCTTTGAAGTTGCTACATATCTATTAAAACAAATTTTATGGGATTTGTATAAACATAAATCATTTGTGTAAGCATAAATTTGTATAAACATAAATCATTTGCATAAACATAAATCATCATTAGGCATTTTCCATCTCTAATAATAGAAACAAAGGGAGAGGGAGAACTACAGAGATAAACTGTGATAGAATGACCAGTTCAGAGGAAGAAATAAGAATCAGATTTTCATTTGGAATCTAAACACCCCTGGCTACATGTTCTTTAACAATGCATTTGAGTTTTATACTTGAATGTAGACTTTTCACATCTATGGAATAAGGTGTATGAACCAGAAAATTTCCCAGCCCTTGTTATATAAAGAGAATATAAATAAAATTGACCACCCTTTCCCTAGTAAAATTTAGTGGTCATAATCTTTTGTATTGGCGAGGAGTCAGTGCTTACTATGTACCAAAGTTGATATGTGTTGTGCCTCTGTGTTATAGATGCCGAGTTTCCAGGAGAGGATGGCTTAGGATCATACAGAAAATAGGTCAGATTTGGAAGCCTAGCACAGTGTCCAAAGAGACAAAAACTCTTTCAGCATCCATAAGCCCCTCACTCTCCATTCCAGCTGCTATGTGTTACTAGGGTGCTTCTCATCACCAACACCAAAAATGAAGAGATTTTCTTTGTGGTCCCATTCAACTTAGGCACAACACACCATAGAAAATGCTCTAGATAAGACTTGGTTTCTCCTTACCTCAAACAGATATGCTGAAGTCACAAGAAAACCTGTGTACACTTGGTGAAATACAACAGGTCCATAGAATATTTTCTTTTCTACTCCACGTGCTAATATTTTAAATTAGTATTTTTATTGCTCCTGGCAGCAGGATGGTTATTGTGCTTCCTTCTCAAAGCTGAAAGGCAGTGGTGTGGTGGCATGCATGTGGGCAATTTGCACAATGCTGGCTATAAGAACACGAGTGGGAGAGAACAGCTACAGGACTACTGAGTCCTGCAGTTATCAGCGAGTTATGAACGTATCTGTGAAACTTGCAGGAGACCTGCACAGTCACTCAGTAGCTCAGGACGGTGCATCATTGTCACTCTGTGGACTCATTTGTGCTGTGTATTCTTATAAACTAAAAGAAAAATATGTATGTCTTACAAGTGAGAATAATAATTACTAATGTTTAAGAAACTCTTTTTCTTATAATGACATCAAATATGTTATTTTCTGTTTGACATAGAACCGTGGAGATGTCAGATAATTCTTTTCCCTAAAGAAATTCAGTTATCAGAAGTAAACATGGACATCATTGTAATATCTGCAGTATTCCCCTAGAGGAACTTTTATTTTTATTAGGTAGTCTCTAAATAGAAAAATTATATTTTTTCTAAAAATTTAGTAATTTCAATATCTACAATTTTGGAGCTGGTATTTGCTGACTCTGTATGTGTATGTGTATGTGTGTGCATGTGTATTTTAAGGAATAAGATTCATGTGTTAGCTTTGTAAGATTTCAGGCTCCTTCAGGGAAGAGAATAAAGTATGTCTTTCCTTAGTATCATCCAGAGTGTCTAACAAGAGTTCAAGGTTGAATTATTATGGAAAAGAAAAAGAGAAGACCTCAAAAGTAAAGGAAGGGACACAGAAAAGGGGGGCAGAGGGAGAAGAGTTAAAAACAAACAGGTGCACATATTTTGTAATTTACATTTCTTATGCATCAAATAGCAGAGGTTTTCTGATTTTTGTAACTGATTATCTCCCAGGTTATTATAACAGGGCTCAAAGGTAGGGCTGTTTATGTTGAAAGGAAAGTTACTCTGTTGGTTGGTTTTGGTCCATATTAACAAAACTATTCAGATAACCATCTGCTAAGTTAGATGGAAATACTTACAAATTAATAATACATATATACTCCATGTTAATAGAACTCTTCCCTAGATCCCTTTATCTCTTTCCTAAAGATTTCATTTCTACATATCTAACAATTTTTTAAATCAGATTTTTGGATATACAGTATTATGATGTTAATTTGTATTAGAAATTCATTCAGATTATCTGTTAAGATCTGCTTTTTAACACAGTATTTCTGTCACTTAACAGAGGATGAGTAAGTCAGTGGCAGTATTTTCTAGTGGCATTCTCAAAATAGAAGCGTCTAAGTGCTTTGATGTTTTAGCTGTTAACAGACTTTGTAAAAATGAGAACATTTACAAGGAATTCCTTCATGGTTTTAATAAGAAGTAGGCTTCAATCTGCAATTAAACAATAAGGATGTATCTAATAGACTAAAATACTACAAAGTGATTTGACTAACATCATAGGCATAAAGAAGTAGAATAAGCTTTTCCTGGTATTGTTGGTTAAGTAGCCAATCACTGGATGTCAGAACAGTCTAATTCTTTTCTAAGTATCAGAATGAAAGTCAAATTTTGACAAAAAATAACAAGAATCATTTTGTGAAATCCATAAATCTTTGTCATGTTCTAATGTTTTTCTTTTTTAAAAAATAGGTTCATATGTGTTCATATCACTAAAGGATACACTGTTAACATCAACTGTACATATCTTATTATAAAATGGCTTTTTTTATAACTGCTCAATTATATACTGGTTATTGCTAAATACATGCAAATTTATTGTAGATATCTCAACCACTTTAAATCATTTTCTTAGGTTGAAAATCAATTCTTGAATGATTTTTTAAATTTTTCAAAGATTTCTTTTTTAAAATTAATTATTTATTTTATTTTTTTACATCATTCTTCATTTTGTGCATTTTTTCATCTCAGTTGTAATCCCCATGGGCTTCTCACCATGAATTCGCCCATGTGCCATCACCATAATCCCATGAATTCTCCCCACCCCAGTTCTGATCCCATTCCCTTTCCACCTCCATAATATGTCTCTGGTTTATAGTTTTTTACTAAAAACATTTTTACTCTATTACATTGGTTCTGTCTTTTGCACCCCATCCCCTTACACTCCTGCTATGAGTGAAACTACACAGTGTTTTTTTCCTTTTCTTTTTGGATTATTTCACTAAGCATGAGCCCTTCCAGCTCCATCCATGTTGCTGCAAATGGCATGAGTTTATTTTTTTTGGTTGCTGAGTAATATTCCACTGTGCCCAAAAGTTGATGACTGGATTAAAAAGATGTGGTACATGAATGACATAAAGATACATTTCAGATTCATCCATCAAGTTGGGTCAAATTTAAATCTTATCCTGAAGTGTCAGTTGTATTTAAGTTACCACACACACATTACTGAGTGCTTTATAGGAAAGTCTTGGTGAAGGAGACCATATTGCATGTCGCCTTACAGTCTCTGATGCTGTCTTCGGTGCTGTCTGCCTCGTAAGTCCTAGCAAGCCATTTTAATGACATATTGTAGGTTCCATCCTTCCTTGTGAAAAAGCAAAGATGAGATTGCAAACTCACTTTCCCCCATCCAAACTACAAGTTATTCACAATTTCATTCTTTTTACTTTATAAAAGTCACTGTATCTCTTACTTTACCTGAAATTATGTATTATCATACCAGTAAGAACCATTTTTCTTGTTTGTTAAATATTTCCTCTAAAGTGAAATCTACCTATGAATGGTACTTGGGTAATGTTCAGCATAAACACAGTTTGCTGAACATTTGCCCAAAGTGGTATTTGTCTGCAAATACGTTACTTGAGAAAGAGACATACTGATACCAGCAGATCAGAGGCTAAGTCCTCTGACAAAAGGAAAATAACATATCCGCAGAGGTTTTTTTTTTTTTCTTCCTATTTTCCTTATAATCCCTCTTAAGTCTTTCTGAAAGACTTAAAACTCCAACTAGCTTATCACAGTTCTTCCTGTTTTTTTTTTTTTTTTTTTGTACACTGAGGGAACAAGGAGAAATTGGGAAGCTGACAAAGGTCAAATGAATTGATTGCATTATTTTTTTAAGAATCTCAATATTTTGAGAAATTAGATTTTTAAACATTGCTTCCTGTCAAGGAAATGTTGGTTATTATGAAAAGATCATTTTATTGTGGGAGAGTATTTTATGATACAACTTTTAAATACATATTAACACACACTGGTAAAGAAAGAAGTGAGTGTGTCCCTCACTCCTGGCTAGCAAGGTGAATGACTAATTTCATTAGTGTTAAAATAATGAAAAATATTTTAAAAGCTTAAAATTTTAACCATATAAATCTAAGAATAATAGTTAAATACAAAGATGAGTAAATAGTTGACTTTTCCTAGTAGAAGTCTTCCTTATGATAGAATGCCTATTTTAATTCTTATGATAGAATGCCTATTTTATCACACTCAAATAGTATTACTTGAATGTAAATTACTATTTCTAAGTAACAGGCTAATTCATAATGTTCATAAAAATTTCAGTCTCACTTGGACATCCTGGAATTGGTAAATATGTACCAAATTATAAGTAGATCTGCATGTCCTTGGCACCATAAATATTGCAACGAGTACCATGAGGTGTGTTGACAGGAACTCATTATTTTTAGTGAGCTATAGGACTATAGTTCATCTTGTTCGGGTCTGCTAACAGCCTCACCAAGAGGGTGGTGTGATGATTATTTTACAAATAAAAATATCACTGAAATTAGTGACCTAAGTTCACATAGCTCGTGAGAAAATGGATTTAAGTTCTTTTGCAAGTGATAAACAAGATCATAAACCATTTAAGGAATTCATTGACTCAACAGTGGCAAAGCCCTGAGGTATGACTAGCTTCAAATAAGCTCAGAGAGAATTGTAAAACTGCTATTACCTTGTACTTGGCTTTATGCTGTAGTGCTGCTTTATTTAACATTGGTTTCCCTCTGGTTCCACAAAGTTGACCCCTAGAGTTGCAAGCCCCTCCTTCTTTGAGGTTTATCAAAACTATTCACTGGAACATTCTACACTGTTTATAAATGTTTGTGCATTGAACACTGCATTGTTCATAAAAAGTAGCACAAACTGAGGATGAGAGAGGAGCACTATTAGCCTCACCTCAGTGCTAAGATCCACCCTCTCACTGGCTTATGTTGGATCCTTTCCTTCCTTACGTTAACTGCCAACCTTTGGGGACTGGCACAGTCTTGCCAGTTTGGACCTAATCTTGGTCTTGGAGGTGGAGTCAGTCCCACATAACCTGCAGGACTGAGAACAGGTGCCCATGAATTCCCTGGAAAAGCAAGTTCTGTTGGTGCGAGAAACCTACCACCATTAAGTACGTAGAACCAGATTTGCATTTAAGTTTGTATCCTAGAGGTTAGGCAAGAAAAACTACCAAAATATGATGTTTTTTTTGTTTTTTTGTTTTTTTTTGTTTTTTTGTCCTCAGTTGGTATTTGGTGACTAAAGGGACAGAGGCCAGGGACACTAAACATACTAATCTGTATCGTAATATTCCCCAAATAAGAGGAAGATTACCCAACTCAAAATGTCCAGAACACCAAGACTGAGAAGCCCTACTGTCAGTGACCTGACAGGCTTCTCCTGCTGCCTTCAGTCCCGCCTCTCCTCTCCTTTTTGCTTTATTAGCACCCAGCCACCTTGACTATCCTCCCTCAGTTTTCAAAAATACCTGAGCTCTCTAGGAGTCAGGTCTTGGTGTGTGGTTTTTCACTCCACCTGGAAGCTTGCTGCCCACCCAACCCAGCCACTGCTGCTCTGGCCCAAGCTCACTGGTCTTGCTTGGGCTGCCCCTCCTTGCCTGTGTTCTGCCCTTTTACACTCTTAACTTTTAGCATTTTGGAGAGCTAGTCTAGCTTTTGCATGAGATGAAAATTCCACTAAGAGAGGTCACATACAACTTTCATTCCCTTTTATAGTCTGAGCACTCAGGACAGAATATAACAGATTGGATGGGGGACCTGTAGGAGTAAGGAAGCATGTGTTTGCCAAGCTTTTTTTCTTTTTTGAGGGGGTCATAGAGCATTTAGGAGATATCTATTTATTCTTAGTTTATTTATATTTTGCATCATTCATCCTTTCTGTGCAGGTGCAGCCCCTATGAAATTCCCACCACCAGTTCCCTATGTGCACCATCACCATAGCCCCTTGTGCTCTTCCCTCCCCGGACTTGATCCCTCGCCCTGCCCTGTAGAATGTCTCTGCTTTCTAGTTGCCTGTTAATTTTGTTTTCTTAATTTATTATATTTTTTTCCCCTGGTCCCTTATTTTATTCCTCCTATAAGTGAAACCATCTGATATTTTCCTTTTTCTTTCTGGTTTATTTCACTCAGCATAATCTCTTCCAGCTCCATCCACATTCATGCAAATTTAATAAGTTTGTATTTTTTGATTGCCAGTAGCATTTCATTGTGTATATGTACCACATCTTGATCCAGTCATCTATTTTTTGGGTATCTGGGTTGTTTCCATACCTTATTTATTGTAAATAGTGCTGCCATAAACATAGGGGTGCAGGTGTCCTTTTGAATTAATGTTTTTATGTCATTTGGGTAGATCCTTAGGAGTGGGATTGCTAGGTCATATAGTAGCTCTATTTTTAGTTTGTGGAGCCTCCACACAGCTTTCCACAGTGGTTGGACCAGTTTGCCTTCCCACCAGCATTGTAGGAGAGTTCCTCTTTCTCCACATCCTTGCCAACATGTAGTGTTTCCTATTTTAGTAATATGTGCCCTTCTCACTGGTATAAGGTGATATCTCATTGTCGTTTTGATTTGCATTTCTCTGATTACAAGGGATGTTGAACATTTTTCATATGCCTGTTGGCCATTTGCATTTCCTATTTGGAGAAGTGTCTTTTTAGCTCTTCTGCCCATTTTTGAAGTGGGAAATTATGAACAATAAGCTGGAAAAGGGATGGATGGCTTCTGATGTTGGAGTTAATATTTGTTCTTTTCTGAATTTTCCTTGGGACGTGCTAGCCTTCTTTGTAGAGTAGGAAAACAGGTTGAACCTGATTTTCTTTTTAATTGCCTGTGTTGATGAGCCTTTCAGAAAGTCCAATTCAGAAATGGCCTTTTATTTAGTGCTGAACACAGAACCAACTGACCAGGGGGAAAGCTGCCATTTTCTTTCTCCATTGTGCTCCTCTGCATTTCAGTTTGAAGGAGCTGGAGGAATGACTCTGTGCTGCCCTTCCAACCCTCACATTCCTTCTTTACTGAATCAGAGAGAGTTCTGGCTGACTGAAGTCAAAGTACATAGCCTTCTATTTTTAGGATTTGTCTAAGGAATGCTTCTAAAAATGCAGCTGTTTATGAGTCTGAGCTAATAAATAATCAGTAGGATATTAAAAGAATAATTGAATCCTTTGATAACTGAGAACTTTGATGTGTACCCGAGTTCTGCATTATTTCATATGCTCCATAAATAAAGAAGAATGGGTAATAGATAAGCTAACCTCAGGATATATAACATTACTGTGTTTTAAAATAAATCCCTAGAACAAGCTTTATTTTCCTCATTAACTGAATCTTTAAAAAGTGGGGGGGGGGGGTTAGAGGAGCTCCAGTGTTATCCATTAGAACTTTGATAGAATTTTTGGTATTTACTAAAATATTTTTTTTGTTGTTGGTTTACTAAATATTTATAGATTGCCAGAGGCCTATTTAATGAAGGTTTTCCAACCTTGGTGTTAATAACAAGTATCAATTGATATTTTGATCTAGAATATTCTTTGTGGTGGGGAGACTCTACTCAGAATGTCTAGTTCTAATGAACAGATGCCAGTAGCAGCTCTTCATTCCAATAGTTAACACCCAAAATGTCTCAAGAGATTAACAATATCCACTGAGGGGCATAGACGACCCAAATTGACAACTGGTTTAGTGCCAAGTAACCTCTGTAGTTAGGACACAGTCATCAAATAGAGGCAAATATTATCTGCTTGATTACCCACTTAAATAAAGTTAAATCTTACCCAGATGAAATTCAATCCCTCCTTGAGAGTTAAATCTCTGTTTTCTCTAGCTTGGATGCTCCTGTATACTGACTTAGACAAACTGACTTTCCTATCTAGAACTTTCCTGGGAAATTTCAGTAAGTCATTGTCAGAAGAAATAAAGAAGAAAAGGCCTGCTGTCACCATTATTCCCAGCGTTATCTCCTCAAGACCACACAACTCTGTGTCCTGTTCTGTTTGTCATAGGAGTGACAGTCATGGAATTGGTGCTGCATTTGTGGTGGTTGATATTCTTGAGCACTTTTAGGTGACTTTCTAAGAGATAAGCCTTAATGACTATTAAGGCTTGTTGTTGTTTTAATGACCATTTTTCTTTCTCCCCCTTTAAGCTTATCGTGGAATTTATCTGACAATTAGTTTAAAAAGAAACGGTTTTAGTTCTTTCAACAGGAGGCATAGGTGGAGCTACATTAATCCTCTGTATAGTTGCTGTGCAATGAGGTGTCATTTCTTCCAGCAGAAAGCACAGGGTGAAGGGGCTGTGAAATATGTTAACATGATATTCCCTTCCACTTTCCTCCTGTTTAGAAATATCACTGTATCACCACAGGCCCAAACTGATCATCTCAGCACCTAAGGAATGGGTGTTTTCAGGTGAGCCTATGATATACACAGTAATTTAATATAAAAAGGCCTTCTGGAAGCAGAGAGACCCATGTGAACAGAATAACATTGCAAAATGCTCTGCTAGTTTTAGAGAAAGATACTTTACACTTACCTTTTTAAAAGGAATATTAACATTCAACATTTTTTTTGCCTTTAAATCCAAAATAGACAATCTCTCATAAGAAATAGGCCCTTTTTTTTTCACATTTCCTTTCAAAAGAATTGATCTCACTTCTGTTTTCAGTCAATATGGAGTAGAACTTCCACTTTAAACAATTAAAAATATGGATAAAAATACACAAAAGTTAAGTGACACAGACTAGCCATTGGAAGACAGTGAGCCCCGAGATAGGGGAGAAGTGAGATGCGATGATTGATTTTCTTGACTTCTTGCCCTGGCAGACATATGGACTTTGGTTCAGGGGAAGGAAAACCAGGAGGCACCCACACCATGGTGGAAAGAGAGAGCTGAGAGTTGGGTAGAGATGAGGAGGTAGACATTAGAAAAAGTCCCAGGGAAGAGAGTCACACAAAAACAGCCCCTCGGCCTGCTAGTGTTCTGTAGCTCTTAGTGCTGGTTATGGCTTTTATGCATGAAAACTACCTGAGCCCTGAGGGTGGGCAAGGGGTTAATATGAAAGGAATAAAGGAGACAGCTCCTGGCACTCACCAGGGACTTAGAAAAAAATGTGTGTTCCCATCAAAAAGACTGGGAAATCTCACGTAGTATGGACTTTGGGTACAGAACTCAGCAGTAGGGAGCAAGGAACCATACATGCCACTCCATCCTAGAACTGCCCAGCACATTTTCCATACAAACTAGACTTGGGAGAGACAGATTGGTTCATGTAACTTCACTTCATCCCAAGAATAAAGCTCAAGAATATACAAATGCCCATCCAACTTATTCTACCTGAAATCCAACCTCAAATCACTAGACATACAGAAAAGCTGACAAAAATGACCTGCCATGATAAGAAAAATCAATCAAAAGTGATACAGAAGTGAACAGCTTTAGAATTTGCAGGAAAAAATATTAAAATAATAATTTGAACTGTTATCTATGTTAAAATTTAATTCAAATTTAATTCAATACCAGAGTTAAGAAAAAATTCCAAGTTGAACTTCTAGAGAGGAAAATCACAGTATCTGAGATGAATGTGATTAATAAGAGATTACACATTATTAAAAAAAAGTAAATATGAAGATATCGCAATGGAAGCTATACCAAACAAACAGCAAAAAATTATTTTCAATGAATGGCTCATTAGTGAGCTGTGGAAATATTTCAGGCATCCTCATACATATGTAATTGAAGTCTCTGAGACCGAGGGATGAAGAGAAAAACTATTTGAAGAAATAATACAACTTTTCCAAATTTGGTGAAAACTGTAAAACTCACAGAATCCAAGAGACCCAACAAACCTACTCACAAGAGAGAGGAAGAAAATATCAAGAGTCCTACTAACTTTTCAAAGCTAGTAATAAATAGAAAAAGGAAAAGCACCTAGAAGAAGAAAAAATACGTCACAAGTGGAAAATTAAAATGACCACAGATCTCTCATAGGAAACAATAAAACCTTTTTTTAAAGATAGAAATCACCAGTGGACCTGCAGGACTTTGTCTGTCTGTCTAGCTACAGTTATCTGAAATGCAATCGGTCAGGCAGAAGGGAAATGGTAGCAGGTGGAAATCTGGGTCTACAGCTAGGATGAAGTCAACTGACCCTCCATTGGCTATCTGCTGTGTGGTGTATCTTGTCACACCCTGAGTCAGAGCATTGGGGTGCTTCTGGTTTTAGCAAGCATATGTCCCAAGGTAGGAGAGAATGCAGCATGAGGTGACTTGGTCTCTGGTGGGCCAGGGGAACAGCGCTTTATCCAGCGACATTGTAGCTGAGAGACTAAGTCCACCCACTGTGTATTTTGGGGTTTTGTTAATATTACAGATTGATTTTTAGCTTAATAAAAACAATATTTTTTAAAAAAAATATTTGTGCATTCAGAACTGGGGTACAGGCCAGAGGTGCAGGGGTGGTGAGAGGATTCACTAGAGACAGAATGGGGAGCAGAACAGGCCCACTGTTGAAGTACACTGCTGAGAGGAGCAGCGGGCGGGTCAGGAGAGATCTATTGCCATCACCTTCTGAGCGGGGATCAAACTCATGCTGAGGTAGCTTTAGCTTCTTAATGCTGCATTTTAACCCACTGCGTCCCTGGGGAGGGCCCTAAAAACAATGATTTTTAAAGCTGTAAAGTTTTTAGTGATTTCTGCATTAAGATCTAGAAGTTGAATTTAGAATTAGAATTTAGATTAGAAGTTGAAAACAATTGGTCTGGGGAATTCTGAAGGCAAGACCCTCTTGCTCTGTAATCTTACATGCTGGTTCTCAGTCGTGGGGGCCTTTCTGTGCTCTGTGATTATGTAGCTGTGTACCTATATTATGCTACCTAGATATGCTTACATTAAACTTATTATCTGGTAGAGACACTATTCAATATTATTTCTTCTTTCTCAAGTGTATCTTGCCTCTTCCTAGTACATTAAATTACCAAAAAGTTTTCAAATCAGTTTTTAGATAGTAAACGATGAGGTTACTAGAAGCTGCATCTAGACCATGCTGGTTTCAACTTTTGTTTTGGGTTGATAAATGCCGACATCTCCAATTCTGCATGAGGGTGGTTCTAAGAATGACATTCTCACAGCTGTGACAGGCAGACATGGTAGTGAAGGGGTGATTCTTGATGACTCACGAGGGCATTTAGGGACAAATCCCACTCTCCCAGTCACACACATTGCCCTGGAACTAAGGATATTGTCTCTCACTTGCTTACCATTAGCCTCAGTTATTTTGGCGTAGACCATGTTGGTGTAACTTGTCCTGAGATCACTTTATGGTCATTACTCTATCGTGAATATATTCCCTGTACATTGAAGTTTTTTTTTTTTTTTTTTTTTTTCAAGGAATGAACCAGACTCTTACATACCAGATTGGCACAATGTAGAACAGCATGAATTTAATTCTCAGGATTTTTCAGTTGATGTTTCTTGATTACGTCAAAGGTTGCAGTGTCTTGAATCTCCATTTTAATGCTGTGTAAGGGAATTTAGGAAATTTATTCAATATTCATCACTTACTGTTGAGTGCCATTAGTTTACAGTATTAAGTGCTGACTATTCAGCAGTAAGAAAATATATATATATGGAGCTTTCATGGGGAATTTCAACATTTAAACAAAACAAGCAGACATTTAAATATTTAATTTATAATTGTGCTAAGTGCTACAATGGGAAAACAGTTTTATGTGAGAATAACTGAAAGAAGAATAATATACTCTCTAGGTGTTAGAGCACATTATATGCAAATGAAACTAATTTAACGTGTAATATAACCAGATATATATTTCAGATTAAACCAATTTTAATCTATAATTAATCCATTCAGTCATTCTTTCATTCCACAGCATCATGTTCCCAGGCACTAGAGTGGTGCAGATAGTTGCTCCCCAGAAATGACAAGGCTATCTTTGAGGAGTTCATCGTTTAATGTTTACATAACTAACAGGTATCTCTCATTCAAATAATCACAGAATGAAGCTTAAATATGTCCTCTTCCTCTTTTGTTCTTTTTTAGATGAGGATAGGCATTCACTCGGGCTCCGTGCTAGCTGGCGTCGTTGGGGTGAGGATGCCCAGATACTGCCTCTTTGGAAACAATGTCACACTGGCCAGCAAATTCGAATCTGGAAGTCACCCCCGACGCATCAATGTCAGTCCTACCACCTACCAGTAAGTGCTCCCCGGCCTCACCTGGTCTTCAGCATTGCCCCAAGTGGCTTTTGTGTATTTAGGATTCTCCATTCTTTGCCTTGATCTGCTCACTCCCAACCCAGGATACTGTGTGTAGACAGCACTTGTGACAAACTTTGATTTGAACCATCAGGGAGTATGAGGATCACCTAACTTGACTGAGAGGTTAAGTGCCACTTTGTCATTTCCCATAATCTCTGTCCTTCTGAGGTTTAAAATACAGCAGTGCAAATGTTAAAAGGCTGCATTACTCTAGAATTCTAATATTTGCAGAAGTTCCCTTGGTGTCTAAAAAATCAAAGGAATAAGGTAGGAAAGATCGTTTGCTTGATTTTATTCATTGAAAAATGAATATAAATAAGGACTTTCTAGAGTTAAATAAATACAGGGTACAAAAAAACCTTTAAATTCTATCTTAAAGGTCATATTTGACAACTCTACATATTTTGACAGCTGAACCCATCCTTATTTTGTGCTTGGTTGATGACTTCCGTTCCTTAAATATTAAACTCTGAATGGGCAAGAATACTATCTGTGCAGGCTCATCATCATAACCCCAAAGCTTGCAAAAATGTTTAATGCACCATAAGCATTCTATGAATATTTATTAAATAAACTAAAGCATCAATAAGATGAACTCATCTAGAGTAAGAAAACAGCATGAGTATCTCTTACCCTGCTGATCTGGCTTTACTCTAGGTGTTGGTGTGCAAGCTATTTAACTAGTTCTGAGGTTAAGATGACTTTAGAGATCATATTGAAAAATAGTGATTTTATTATTTTTATTAACATGAGTACAGAAGTAGAAAATTTAGAGACAACAAAAGTTGACTATAATTAAAAAATGGTCATAACTGGAAGCTTTTGATAGCATAAATGTATAATCCAGGAAAGATAAAGTCTTTCAAAGAGAAGTATTCAGATTCCTGAGAAATGGATGAGAAAGGGAACTGAATTTGCAAATATAAAATCAAGGAAATGTTGCCCAAGAAGCATGTCATATTTTGGGTTTTTACATATATTTTTTCCTCTTATATTTCTTCCAATTTTCCTTACACAGTTCTCGGCATGATGCAGATGCTCTGGTCATAATTTCCACATTAAACTGAATTTGGGGGCCATTTCTAGATCAGTGATGATACTTTGTCCTCTAGACCATAAAATGAGGGGGGCAAGATATTATCAGCCCCCTCACCTATATGCTGTTGCCATGGTTATGATTGTCCTCAATAGAGAGCTGTAATTTTTGGTCTCTGTTTTTTAACATGGTGTAGATTCATATGTGCTAAAAGTTCTATTTTAAAAATCAGGTAAAAAGAATGAATCCTCTGCATTAAAAGTTTATGTACAGATAACCAAAAAAAAAAGGAAGAAGAAAGAAAACCCCACAGACCACCCAAGGTTGGTTATGTACTCTGAATCTTCATAATCTTTCCATAATAATTTGGTTTATGATGATGCTAAAGTTCTGAGAAATGGAGTGATCTCAACCACTGCTTATGTCAGAATTGTGTTTTGTTGCTATTTGCCTGAAAAGAAACAAGCAAACAAATGGAGGCTAGGTGGGACATTAAATCCCATATGGGTAGATTCTAGAAGAATCTGAGTGGCCTCAAATCATGTCATTCAAACTCATGCATTATAAAAAAATATTTTTACATTTAGCCTGTTCTTAGATAAGCCTTTCCCTTCCTCTTTGCTATTTTCCTGCTCCCCCAACATATTGGGCACCAGCTTCCTCAGGCATGAGATAGGCACTAATGTGATCAGCATGAACAGCATAACTGGAATCTTTGCTCTTACGGATGAGACTGCAGATGAGGCGGTGAATGTACCTGAGCTTCCAACATCTATTGCAGACCAGGACCGAGGTCCTGATTAGAGTATTAGTGCAACAGGAGGAGTGGGCAAAAATGAGGACAGAGAAAGAAACTGAAGTCAGCCTAGAGGAAGTGGTACCCACAGAAAGGCATTTTGAATTAATTCTAAAAACAGTGAAGGACGGTAAAGAGTTGTAAGCAAGTGAGTGATGTGATTAGATCTGTGCTTTATAGAGATCACCAAGCTTGTGGACTAGAGAACATGTTAGGGCATGTTCTTCCCCTTCTGAAGAGAGAATGGCCTCAGTGACCATTGATGTCTATTTTATGTGGGGTACCATTAAAGCAAACACACCTTGGTTCCTTATAAGTTTCTAGAATCTTAAAAGTCAGGTCTGTGAGCTCAGTATATCTGGGTTTTCAGAATCTGAATCTATTGAGGCTACGTACTTTGTGTTGGTTTTCTGGCCTCCATTCTACTTAGTTCAGCTTATGGTAAGCCTGTTCTTTCCACACTGCACAGGTGATTTATGAACCCAAGGTGAAATGCTAGGGTTGATAGCCCAGGGATATTCGCTATAAACATTCTCTATAAAGAGGTCATATTGGACTTTCTTAGAGTAAATAGGAATTTGTAAATGAAACTGACTCATGGAAGCTTGAAATCTATAGGTTTATTCCTGAGAGCCTTCATCATGTCCAGTGTGTTCTGGCTATCTTAAAATCTTCAGAGAGATTTCTATTCAATGTGTTTTTATAGTAAGGACATAATTATCGTAATCTTTGAGTAGATTACTTGAATAAAACAAATTAAAATAATTTTCTAAGTTATGTGTTCCAAAAACATTTTGACTGAAATACTTACATAATTGATTTCAAAAAGTACTTTTTTTTAAAATAACAGTTTATTTTTACATCATTTTGTACATTTTTTTTCCCATCTCAATTGTAATCCCTGCAGGTTTCCCATCACCAAGTCGCCCGTGTGCCACCAACATAATCCCGTGCACTTCCCTCCCCACCACCTCATTTTTGATCCCATTCCCCACTCCACCCTCACAAAATGTCTCTGGTATATGGCTGTTCATTATTCTTGTTATTTTCTCTCCTCGTCCATTATACTCCTGTTATGAGTGAAACCATCCACTATTTTTCTCTCTCTTTCTGGCTTATCTCACTAAGCATGATCTTTTCCAGCTCCATCCAAGTTGCTGCAAAAGAGTAATATTCCATTGTATATATATACC
>NW_004567126.1:5403722-5420430 GCF_000260355.1 Condylura cristata | reverse complement strand
TGATTTCGATCTTAGTGTATCTATTGATGTTTATCTTGTGACCCAGTATATGGTCAATCCTAGAGAATGATCCATGTGGATTTGAGAAAAATATGTACTCATATTTTCTGGGGTGCAGTATTCTATAGATGTCCACTAGACCCATGTTGTCCAGGTCCTTGTTCAGAGCTTTAGTGTCTTTAATTATTTTTGGTCTTGCTGATCTGTCCATTGTTGAGAGTGGCATGTTGAAATCTCCTCCTATGTATGTATTGTCTCTGATATACATTTTCATAGATGACAGTAGTTTCCTAATATATTTCAGTGCCCCTTCATTTGGTGCATATGTGTTCATGATTGTTATTTCTTCTGGTTGTATTGTCCCCTTAATCATAATGTAGTAGCCTTCTGTATCTCATTTAACCTTTTTAGTTTGAAGTCTATTTGATCTGATATAAGTATAGTAGTCCTGCCTTCTTTTTTGGCCCATTTGCTTGTAGGATTGTTTTCCATCCTTTTATTTTCAGACTGTTTTTATCTTTTGTAAGTTAGATGTGTTTCCTGCAGACAGCAGAATGATGGCTTCTGTTTTTTAATCCATCCTGCAACTCTGTGTCTTTTGACTGATGAGTTTAAGCCATTTACATTTAGAGATAATATTGATATACTGGCAACTACATTTGCCATTTTGGTCTTTCTGTATTTTTATTCCTTGTTTTGAACTGTTCTTGTTCATTCTTCTGTTGGATATTGGTTTGAGGGCTTCTTGTAATAGTTTTTGGAGTGGAGGTTTAGTCTTGACAAAATTGTGGAGTTTCTGTTTGTCTGAGAATGTCCTTATTCTTTCTTCATAGAGGAAGGAGAGCTTCGCAGGGTAGAGTATTCTTGGTTGGCATTTAATGTTATGGAGTTTGTTGAGAATGTCCCTCCACTCTCTTCTTGCCCGTAGTGTTTCTTCAGAGAAGTCTGATGTCATCTGGATTGGTTTCCCTTTGTAGGTTATTTGTTTCTTCCCTCTTGTCATTCTCATTATCTTTTCTTTATCTTGCAATCTTGGAATTTTGAATATTATATATCTAGCTGTTTTTCTCCTCTCATCATGGTAGTTTGGAGTACATCTGGCTTCTAGGATGTCTACTTTCATCTCCTTCAAATTAGGGAAGTTCTCTTCTATTATCTCTGTGAATATTTTCTCTATTCCTTGGCCTTTCTCTTCGCCTTCTTATATTTCCTTTCCTAATGATGTCATATAGCTCTTGAAGCGTTTCTTCATTCCTTTTTCCTTTTTACTTCTCTTTCTTTTTCTTTTCTAATTCTCTTTGTTTCTGTATCTTCAAGGGTGCTGATTGGTCATTTCATCTATTCTGTTTTCATAACTTTTCCCAGCATTCTTTATCTCTTCTAGTGGCCTTTTCATCACCTGCATTTCTTCTATTTCCTTTTTTAATGTCTCATTTTTTTCTTCAGTTTGCTGATTGCTTGTCTCATATTTTTTCCATTTCTTTCATTCATTTCCTTGTTTGCATTCTTCAACTCCTGGATGGCTCGCCTCATTTCATTTTGTTTGTTTATCATGATGATTCTGAATTCTTTATCTGGTGGGTTGCACAGTTCTTCTATTTCTTTGGTGGTTTCTGTTGACTGGTCTTTTTGTGTTGGATTTTCCCCCTGTGGGCTTGCTTGAGTATTTGTTTGCCTTCTTTTCCCTGTTGTGTATTTTCTAATACTTTCTATTTGCTGGGATATGGTGTTGCTATTATTGACCGGCATTTTTTTTTGGATGCTCTTTCTGGAATAGCTGAGGGACTTCCAGACACTTCAGTTATGGAGGGTATTCTGAGTTGTGTTATTTTTCCCAGCCCCTACTGTGTGTAATTGTGTCTGTTGTCTCAGCTGGTAACAGTCAGGGGACTCTTGTGTTGTTCAGCCTCTTCTAATAATACGTTGAGGCCGTGTTTCTGGAAGGTGTCTGTTGATCTTTGTAGCCTTCGGATGTCCCAGGTTCCCTCTATGCTTGGTGTGCCCATGGTGGTTATGATGAATTACAAGTGTTGTAGGTCTTCCTGGAGCTGGGCCTTTGGCTGAGTTGGTGGCTGGCTTTGTTTACACTCTATGAACTGTGAGCTTTTCTGGCTTCCAACTCTTTGGGCCTCTGTTGTGGGGGTGGGATCGCCCTCTCCCCACAGGAGTGCAGGGAGTGCCAGAGGGCTGAAATCCTCCTGGCTGAGCAAGCTGCCAGTCCTCCCTTTGAGCTTTCAGGGCTCTTTTTGTTTAGTCCATATAGTCACTCCCTGAACAGTGCCTCCCCACTGCCTGAGGTCCTTTCACAGAGCCCAGTTGTATCTCTTTAATTCCAGGGTTTTACCACAGTTTTTGCGTGTAGATGTGGTAAGCACGTAAACCCCTGAGCAAGTAAACCCCTGAGCAAGTCTCCCCGTTTGAGGCACTTCCTAGGGCCTCTCTATGTTGAATGTGCCCATGCAAGATTGTTAAAATTGCTGGATTATCCTAGTGTTGGGCCTGTGGTTGGGTCCCGCCCCCCCCAACCCCCGCAGCAGCTTGGGATCCACTCACCTAGCTGTGTTGTTGCAGTTTATATCCAGGGCTTTGTTGGGGCTGCTGGGGCAAAGGTCAGCAACACATATCTTCTGGTCTCTGGTTCCCAGCTGCAGCCTTTTCCCACAACTTGGTTGCCTTTCCCTGGCTGAATTGTCTCAGTTTATCTCCAGGGTTGTAGCAGGGCTGGGACAAAAGCCTGCAAGCTGCCACAGCTGCTGCCTCAGGCAGTTTCCCTCTTCAGGGCTTCCTGGCATCTGATTTTTAAAGGAGCCCAGCGAGTTTGAATCCGCTGGCGTTCCCTGATCAGGTCCTGCCTGTGCAGCTTCCCTTATGGAAACTCCCCAATCGCCGGTTCTCCCTCCATTATTTGCCTTCTAGTGAGTCCAGGGCATTCTCATTTGGGTTGAAACTCATAGCTTGTAAGTCTATAGTCCGTTTTTATATAATCCCGTGTGAGTTTGGATGTAGTCGTATCGGTGTCTTTATTCTGCTGCTATCTTGCCAGTTCCCAAGGTGGTGGAGCTGATCAGAGTTTTTGCATGGCACCCAGGTGCTCCGGATCGGGTCTGCAGTTTCAGTGGTTTTTCCCCTGTACCCAGGTGTTGCGGGTCAGATTTGCAGTCTTTCTGCAGCCTGGGCTCCACTCACTGAGCTGAGCCCTCTCCCTTCACCTCCAGGGTTTAGCACAGGGCAAAGTGGTTCGTGCAGCCAGCTGAACTCCAGGAGCCTGGGTTTTTCGGGGAGTTCCCAAAAGGGAACTCCCCAATCGCTGATTCCCCCTCAGTTATCTACCTTCTAGTGAGTCCAGGGTGTTTTCGTTTGGGTTGAAACTTGCAGTAAGTCCAAAAAGTACTTTATAAATATTGTAAAGTACTAAAATTAAAAGGAATAATAAAATATCTATGATCCCACCATTAGTTTAATAATTTATAGTATTTGCTTCAGATATTATCCAGATATTGAATAAAAGTAAAACATTTCCTTTGGATTTTTCTTTTTCATTGTGATACACACTCTATAGTGTATTCAAAGTCCAGTGTTTTATACATTAACTTTCATATATATATGAGCACACACACACATATATAAAATAGTTTTGTTTTACATGTCTTAATTGCCATTCATGATATTTCACTACATATATCTTTCTCGTGTTGTTCTTATGATCTAGTCATGTAAAGTATACAGCTTTTATCTACTATACACCTACTATCTAACATTCCAGTATATGGCTACACCCCATGTTTTAATTTTTGTCATCTGTTCTTACGTTAATGAACACTTTTAAGTTTGATCTAATATTTAATTGTTATAAGGTATGCTCCAATGAACACTTACCTATCACGATTATCAGCTGGCTACTTGACTTTTTATATTACAAAAATAATTGGGTTTCTTGTAGGTTGCTAGTGTTGTTTATCTTTAAATTCATTTGGACACAGGAATAGAGATTTTGGAATCAAGGCCATAATTTGTATATAATAGTCTTCGTTTTTAGACAGAGTGACTCATCTCTTGCTAGCAGCAATGCCCACAATCATTTCCTCTTCACCTACAGCACTTGATTGCTAGTTTCATTACTGGACAAAAAGAACTGCTTAATGAGTTTTGAGTTTTCACTGTTAGATGCATTTGTTTTTCTCCAATGAGTGTGATGTTTACATCCATTTTTGTCCCATACTTACCCAATTAAAAATAATGTGCATATTACAATCATCTGTTAACACATGCTACTGATCTGTGAAACTGAAATAATTGCTTATATTAAGGATGGCTTCAGCAAATTTTGAAATGGCATGAATAATCTAATGATTTGCCTGAGCAGAATTGTTTGTGCCCTTGCTACGTACAAACTAAAAATGTTCAAAAACACTTTGATAGACATTTTCTTTAAAATTTTTGCTTTTCCTGTTTTACAATGATCTAGTTCTGGTGTTTAGAATGCCCACTTTTAACTCATTCATAAAAGCCCCTGCAAATGCAGTAGGCTTCGGTGCACAGCTAGACATCAGCTCATCCTGCCAAGGTGAGAGCTCAGAGGTAGAGTTGAGGCTTGGTATCCAGGCTTCTCAGTGCCTCATCATATGAAATTTAGTGACTTTATTTCTTTGGGCTCTGTTTTCAGAAGATTACGTTTTAGGATTAAATTTGATGTTTATACAGCTCCTAGTACTTGAAACACAGTGGATATCCATGTATTGCTTCATCTTATCCTTTCCCTGAAGTAATAAATCATATTATTCTTAGATTTTATAAATTTAGCCATGTAAAATGACTTATGGTAATTATAGACCTCCTCTGGCAGTCCCAAAGAAACAATCGATTTTACAATTTAGACAAAGGCATTCTGAGCTATGACTCAGAACTGAGTAATCAGCTTAGTCCTACAAATTTTATGTTTTGGTTTTCTATAGCTTTGTAATTCAGGTAATATGAGCTTAAATTCTGTGTGGGATCCAGAAGTACAGATTCTCACCCTATACTCACCACCAACCAACCACCTCTACCCCTTTCCTCCTCCTGCTCTATAACCACAATTTGGGTGTCAGGATCTAGAGTTTTCTTTTTGTTTTCTCACCCCCTCCCCTTATATTGCACAAATTAGTAAAATCATATAGTATTTGTCTTTCTCCTTTGTTTATCCAGCATCTTCCCTTTAAAATCTATCGGGAGTGGCAAGATTTCATTGTTCTATTATTAATATTCCTGTATATTCCACGTTGCCTTATCCATTCACACCTTTTGGTATTTGGGATGTTTTGATATATTTGCTACTCTGAATAGGGCAGCAAGGAACATAGCAATGCACATATTTTTTGGAATTGTGTTTTCATATCCTTTGGGTAAATGCCCAGATGTAGAATTACTGAATCACTTAGCATTTCTATTTTCAGTTTTTTGAGGAACATCAGCAATGTTTTTCTTAGTATCTCTACCAATTTATGTTATTACCAGCACTACATGGGGGGGGGCACTTTGCATTTTTTGACTTTTTGGTAATAACCATTTGGACTGGTATGAAGTGATTTGCATTGTCCTAATGATAAATGAAAAGATGTTCTGCATAATTTTTTAGCTTTCTGTATGTATCCTTTAGTGAAATGCCTGATTTTTCTTGTCACTGAGTTGGTTAGATATTAAGGATATTGACTCTATGTCCAATGCATGGTTTGCAAATATCTTCTATCCAATAGGCTATCTCTTTAAACAATGGTTCCTTTGCTGTGCAGATGCTTTTTTAGTTTGATATAACCCCATTTGTTTCTCTTGCCTTCAGAGGTTAATCCAAAACACACAACTAAGACTAATGTTAAAGAACTACCACCTCCATTATCTACATACTTTATAGTTTTCTATAGTTTTCCCTGTACCTTCCCCTCCTCCCTCTTCCTTTGAGGTTTGCTGTTTTTCTTAGTGTGTCTAGGTTACCTTTTTACCATCTTTGTGTGTTTTCACTAAACATTTTTGCTTTGTAGTTACTGTGAAGTTCAGGCATAAAAATCATAGGTATATATGCTCTGTACTTAGCTGATAAAAACTTATATTTGAAAACAATCCAGTTCTGTGTTTTGTTACTACCTGGGCAACGCTGTGGGTAGGGGCTGTCAGCTCTGGCCGGCAGGTGAACTTCAGCTTCTGGGTTTGCTTTCCATTCCGAACTACAGTGTGTTAATGCAGGTGCCGTGGGTTGGTGCATCTGGCTGCAGTTCCTGCAGGACCTGCCTGGTATTTTGGGGTGGTATGCAGTGTCTCCCTGTCACCTGGTAGCATCCTCATTGTGGTTAGTTGCTGGAGCAGGGTCCTCACATGGCTAGATTGTGCAAGGTGCTCTGGGGTGACTGGGCTATTAGTGGTAGAAAGTATGCTATGTGCTGGTTGGGAGGTGGAAACTTGTATGCCTGACATGGAGTGATGTAGCTTGGAGAAAAAAAAAAAGTGAGGCTTTTAGAAGTGGTTGGCTTTGCCAATAAAAGTAATTCGGGCTTTGCAGGCCTGTGGATGTGGCCACTGCTTAACTGAGGTGAACCTAGTTTGGGGCCTTGCAGGGGTCTGTCTGAGCTTGGGCTGACAGTGGACTGAGGCTGATAGTAGAGTCCAGTTGCAAGTTGAGTAGGTTTAGGGAATGCGTGCTAGTAGGCAGGAGTGTCTAGCAGAGGCCTCGACTTATCAGTTAAGAGAGGACGCTCTTGATTGTTGTTTCTTAGTTTCCAGCCTGCATAGCTACTCCAGGGGGTAGATGGAGCTCTCATCAGAGATTCCTTTCAGGATCTGATTGGAGGGTGGGTTCCAAATGACACCCACCTTGCTATTACCAGCAGAGATGTCAAGGGTTGCCAAGATACTGGTGACCTCTTTCCTGGACCATTACCTCCCCCCAGCCAACACTAGAGTATGTGGTATCCTTTTACCTGTGGAGAGCAAGGCAAATGGATCTGTGTGCTGACCTGTATAGCCTGGTTCTCACTGTCTGCTTCCCTCAGTGCAGGGTTTCCTGGAGCTCATCACAAAACAGGTCATAGAATTGGGCTGATAGGTATCAAGGGCAGCCATCTCCCTGCTCCCCAATGAAAAGTTCTGCACCTTAGACATGTTTTCCTGATTGTGCCATCTGTCCTGTGTTGGGCTTTCTTCTTGGCCAAACCTCCCTCCCACCCACCTGGGTATTGCATCCCTTTGCTTGGATGTAGAAACCCGTGATCATGTAAGAAGGGGCAGGAGTAGGGGGCCTTCTTCTCTCGCTACCCACTTTGTTTGCAAAGGCATCTCTTGATGACACAGTCATGTGATAAAAATGTTTATTTCCTTGGCACAGCCTCACATTCAAGCAGAGGTACATACAGTAGTTCCCTGCTATCCATGGTGGTACCTCCTATAGCTTCATGCGCCAGGTCAACTGCAGTCTGAAAATAATATGTACATTATATTTTCAGAGCTGAGCAACAAAATGCACATAAGATATTGCTGTTATTATAGTATACTATGTAAGATATATCATTATATTGTTATAATTTTTAAACCAATCAGCTAATTTCAGATAGCTTATGCAGTTGGAATAAGCCTACTTGGCTTCCGTTCAAATCAGAATGTTGCCAGTCGACCCTCAAGCCGGGGCTGAGTCATCACCCTCTTCCTGGTGGAGCATGAATTTGATTTTCTGGTGTTTTTAACCTCTTTTTGTGCCTAAGTTAAACTTTATCATCAATAGCTATGTATTGGAACAAACATTAAGCTTATAGCTTGGACTGTATCTTCTGTAGATAAGCTAATTAGATTACCACCACACTTGTGGCTTAGTGATACAAATTCATGATCTCAGTTCTGCAGGACAGAAGTCTGACATGGGCCAAGATATCATCCAGGCTGCATTCTTTTCTGGGAGCTGGGTGAGACACTGGGTTCTTGCCTGTTCAGCTGTTAGAGGCTACACATTGCATGGCCCTGTCTGCCATCACCAAGTGGGTGAAACAGCTTTTCTCTAGTGCTGCATTCTGTTTTTCCAACTCGTTGCTTCTTCCTCCCTCTTCTACATTTGGAGAACACTGTGATCACACATTGGGCAATTTTTAAAGTCAGCTAACCTGCTGAACCGTAGTTCATCTTTGTCCTGTACCCTTAGTCAAAGATTCTGGGGACTAGGACATTAACATTGGGGGTAGAGGAGGATGATTCTACCTGGAGTTGTGGCCTTGAAACCTCCTTGCCCTAAAACTTCTAAAATGTATCAATTATGAAGAAAAAGAATTGTGCAAGATGTGGTTGCTGGCTTATAAAAGGTTTTTATTGAAATGAGATTTCTGAAGAGGGAACTTTATTATAGGATGACTAAGAAGCAACAGAAATTTCTCACTCACAATTTTAGAGGTGGGAAGTTCAAGGTCATGGTGCACATTCTGGGGAAAGTCGCCTTGTGCTTGCAGATGTCTGAGTTCCTGACTTCTCCTTTGTTGCCTCATAACTGGGGGAGAAACAAGCTTTTTTGTGATTCTTGGAAAGGTAATCGCCCACTCATGGGTGCTCCACCCTCATAATTTCATTTCGTGCTTTCACTTCCCAAGAACCCACCTTCTAATACCATCACCTCTAGGGGAAGAGTTTCATCAGTAGAAAAACTGGGATGACAGAAATATTCAGTCTTATTGTTAAGAAGTAGAATTGCCCTGAGACATGATATTTTTATAAAGATGTCTGCACCTTCCCTCCAGTTCACAATATGCTCTCATACATAACTATCTCTTGTATAATTTCTAAAATAACCAAGTTTGAATATATTGCTATGCCCCTATAAACCTTATTGTTTAGATTGAAGTTTGATATAGTGAGTAGTTTTCTAGCTCAGGAATCAGAACTGAATTGCATTAGAGATAAGCTTGCAGTGTAGTTTCTGGCACACCAGGTAATACAAATAGCTTGATCTCTCTACAATGAGGGAGATGACCTAGATGATTTCTAAAACATCGTTTAGCTTTAAAATGAGAGGGTAGTACTACTGGCTAATGTTGATTGAATTACTTAGACTTTTTCCTAGCTTGGAGAGAGTTGAGAATAGGAGATAGAAGTGTGGGTACAGAATGCAGAGGTCTATTTTCACAGCCAAACTGTGTCTTTGGGTTGACAGCTACTGGTCAGAAACAGTGACTTCAAGGATAATTTGCATGGATGGGAGGGCAATGAAGACACCAGGAGTAAGCAAACTGGACTCAGGAGAGGAGTTTGCCGTCTTTTCCCCACTCTCTACAGGCAAATACTCTGTCCTTTCCCTACCATAGGTAATAAAGAGGAGGTGTGTTCTTTCTTCAATCCTAACAGTATGGCTGAATTTGAGCATGAGTGTATATGTCAATGTTATAGTAGAGACTTCTAAATATAACAGAAGCCACCTTTTGTTTCTCAAAGCTAAAACAGTTTGTGTTATTGTGTTTCTAAAGAAGGTAAGAAAAGTCACTCAGAGTTTGGGTTGTTACTTTAGATAATCTAGAAGAATGCATCTTTTTAGTATAGTGAAACATGTATTGGAAAACTTAATAGTTTAAAAACCTGCCCTTTTAGAAAAGATTTTTTTATTTATGCATCGAAGAATTGGGGTGAGAGGAGTAGAGCAGGTGGATTTTCTGAAATACACTGCTAAGGGAAGCAGTGGGTGAGACAGAAGAGGTCTACTGGGAATCCAACTCAGGCCTCAGCAGGAATAGCCCTGAAATTTAATCTCTTGGTCACCAGGGAGGCCCCTGCCTCTATTCTCCAGTCAATATAATTATTAGACCATAGTGAGATACTAAACTGGTTATTCTTTTATTAGACATAAAATGATGATAGAAATACAAACTGCTTCAGGAAAATTCATACATAGGAATTTATATGAGCATCTTTTCAAAAATCAAAATGCTCATCTATACTACTCTAGTAAGTTAATATTCAAAGAAAAGGGTTGGCATTTACTGTCCTCTTTTGCATGGCTTTATTGATTGTCTTATTTATAGAAGTGCCCAAACAGTACATACTATATTTTACAAAAGAAAAATAATCAGTAAGGACATAGACTTAGTGATTTTATACCAAATTAAAGCTTGAGTTGTGCCTCAAGAATGTCGATTTTCCCAATTACAGAGAACAACCAGTTAATATGCCAATAAGTCATATCTAGCAAAATCAAGTGATTGAGACATTTTTATTTTGCTATTTCTTCCTTTGTATTCTTGCTATATCAAATAGAAGTTGTCCCAAAAAGTAAATTTTGAGTATTAAGAATCAGTTTTTTTGACTTCTAAAATATCCCACTGCCTCAATCATTCCATGTATATTTTAAGATTATATCAAAAATAAATTTACCTACTGATTCCCTTCTATAAAACCTAGTTGTTTAAAATGGTTATCAGGTTAAATATAGAATTATTTAAACATGGTAGCATTGTAATTTATAGATAGAAATGAGAGTATAAATTTAGTAATTTTTTTTCTTATAGTTTTATTGCTCATTGGTATAGGTTTGATCTGTGTGACTAGGTTCAAGATTGAATACAGTTTTGTCTTAAGCTCTAAAAAAATTAGTGTTAGTAGGGAGGGGTGGGAAGGAGGCTGGAAGTGTGATCAGCAGAGGGCACAAGACTTTTGGCGGTGGGTGAGGAAAAGCTTATATACACAGAGGGTAAGATGTACCCCCAAACTGATACATGTAAGTGGTAAATCCATAACATTTTGTTAAATAAAACAATACTGAAGTATTGCTGGCCTGGTCCTACTTTAGGACACATTCCTTAAAATAGAAAGGGTATTTTCTTTTCCAGGACAATAATGCCAAGAAGTCATTTACCTTAGTTCTAGGGTTCAGAATTTAGAGTTGCTAATCTAGCATTCACTTCAGTAGTTAAAAAGGTATTTCTGTGAAGTATATATTTCAAGTTTAATTGAAAATAAAGGGATTCCTTATGAATTTTCTTTGTTGTTTACATTTTAAAGGGTTAAATAGAAAGGTAATTGTTAAATATTTGTTGAAATTCAGGTAAAACCTTTTTTATAAAACCAAGAGGTGGATCCTAGATAAAAGTTGTGTTGCTGTTAAGTCTTAGGAGTACTATGTTTAGAAACTTCATGAAATATTTTTTTCTAATACTTATCAGAGATCCAAGTGCCATGTAGTTCAGGAAATATTAAGAACAGCCATTGACTGATTAAATAAATGTATGACTAAATGTAATTTATCAGGAGGCTCAAGTTCTTTCTATTCTGGTATTTCTGGCCCATGACTATGGATTAAGTCCCACAAATGATCTCATCCTAAAGTTTCCCAAAATAATTACAATGATATTATTTCCCAGAAATTTACACTGGGAAAGGACATAGTGGGAAAAACAGCGACATCCGAACAAAGTCTGTAATCAAGATAGTAATACTATTTTTTTTTTAAGATTTATTTATTCATACAGAACAGGGGGACAGGCTAGAGATGCGGAGGGTGAGAGAATTCACCAGGGACAGAGTGGGGTGAAGAACAGGCAGATTGACAAAGTACACTGCTGAGGGGAGCAGCGGGCGGGTCAGAGAGAGGTCTGCCACACCATGTGGTCACCGACGGGGCAGGCAGGGATCGAACTCATTGGAAGTGGCTTAAGCTTCTTAATGCAGTGCTTTAACCTGCTGTGCCACCAGGGAGGGCCAGTAATACTATTTTTTTGTTGTTTGTTTCAGCAGAGGTGCCAGGGTTATGCATTATGTTAACATAGGGAAGACTGGGTAAATCAAGTAGGCAAACTCACTGTAGTAACTGGCAGTGGTCCTGTAAGTGAAATATTAGAACTGACTCCCCTCTAACATGGCATAAGACTGAGAATCTATTTTTAACTTAGGTGACAGTGGATCTTCTATGCCATTACAGACTCCGTGAACAGCATGATCCAAAGGACAGTCACAGGTGGTGAGGTGCGGCGGAGGGGCGTGTCCAAGCAATAGTTACAAGGCTGAGGGTAAAAGCAAAACCATTCCATGTGGTGTTTCAGCACTGGGCTTGGAATGACAGGCAAGCCAGTTTAGCACATTTCAAAACAAGAATGCCTCACAAACTTTCTGTTAAGCCTTTACATATAGGTTTAGCCCTAAATCAGAGTCCTAGATGAATTATTGTCCTTTTTTCTCATTTATTCACATTGCTCTTTCAAGGAGATGGCAATTTCATGATGTGGGATTGTTTATGTATTGCATCTGTATAATAAGCAAATGGATAATTTTTATTCTCCTCAGAACAAAGTGGTCTACCTTCCCTCAAACATGATCATGAATTTATTATGGGAATACATTTTAATATGTAACAAGGGAGGGTATATTTGGAGGTCATTTTTAAACTAAGAAATTGAAAATGGTCTTCTCTGCTGGCAGTCAGCTCCTTCACTTTCTTTTATATGTAAACTCTTTGTGGAGAAATCTGATGGTTCTCAGTGCTATGATCAAAAATCCTTTTCATGGTTCTGATTAAAGTGCTAAAAACCTCATGCATTAGTCACCAGCATAAACCCACAATTGCTCTGTAATCAGCTTTTATGGTATTGGCCACCGAGGCACTGTTACTCTGGTGGTCTCACTTGGGACTTTAATGGCCTGGCAAGTCCGAAACTAACGAATTTCATTATGTGGCTTTATGTGACTCTCTAAGTAACTCTACAAAATGTTACTACAATAAATAATCTTTGAAGTAAATTAGATTAAAAAAATCTTTACCCACAACAAAATCGAACACCAGAGCATGTAAATGACGTAACCTGAGCCACCTTTACAGGGAGATCAGATTTACAGAGTTTACTACAACCTCTTCCCATGTGGCATTCCTAATTACTCTCCACAAATATTACAATTTTTGAAAAGTATCACTTCAGGGAAAGTTGATTATAGGACACTGTTCAGAAAGAAATAGGTTGAACTCTCAAAAAGAAGGGGAATAAGTAACTTTTCTGGTACCCAAATATTCTCCTCCCTTTAAAAAAAAAAAAGTGACCAATTTTCTCCTTTTTGCTTCATTCCTATCTGTACACAGGAAGAGTGGCATCATTTTGAACTTGTTTTTAAGAAATTTGGTTGGAAAAGTGAAAAAAGTGAGGCAGTTATTTAATTGATACAAACTGATTAGAATTCTCTGTAAAGTCTTGCTTGTAGATATAAAATTCAAAGGTGTTTTGAATTTTGACTCTTTAACAGTTGCACTGTTAAAGAATCAAAAATGACAAAGTTCATGGGATAGAATTATCTTTAGGTTATAGGTACCTAAAAACCTAGGATTTAAGTGGTATTTGTTTCCCATAAATAGAAAATGTGTGTATACTCTGGCAAGTCTCAGCCTTGCAGACTGTAGAATCCATACTAGGTTCAATTTGCCACCAGTTATTAACTGAGGGTAAGGGGTGAGTTACAGATAGAAATAAGCTGAGTGTCACAGTCGTGCCTCTGAGAGACAGCCTTATACTATTAAGACAACATACAGAGACCACCCCCTTTTTCAAAATTGATATGTTAATCTGAATTTCAAAACCCACAAATTGACAATCTTATAAAATTGCCACAAAATCTGTTAAAATATTTGTAACCTTAAAATGCATACAAATTTGGTGAGAATCCTCTTTTGCTCTATTTTCATAGTGAGCTAGATCCTTTCCTTATTTGGACAGGCATGTTATTTCCAGAGAATGAATCACTGAATTTCAAGGGATTTCAGGCTGTCTAGCTGACTCAGTAACTGTGGTTTCAGTGGGCCTATCTTCAAACTGCATCAGATCTTAGAGCAGTGAAGCACAAAGCAGAAATACAAAGCACAGCTCCTTTTCTCCCACTCAGATGGAAAGAAGGTGATGAACAGGGAGATTTCAAGAGTTAAAGAATACTTTAAAAATCATAAGAAATCTCATTTTTTATCTTCAGTTTTCAAAGCTGATATTCTTTCTCCAGAACACAGTTCTAATGACATCATAATAAAGTCGAGATGCATTTCTTAGCATAAAGATAATAGATGAATAATTAGAAATTTGTAATTTAATACAGAAGACCGAGAATCTGTCTTACCTTTCCTAAGACAATAGTGAAATAGTAGCATTTTTTATGTGTAAAGGCTCTCCTAGCATATACATACACAGAATGAAAAGGGATCTAACAAGGGAAGAATGAGATGGAAATTCTGCAAGAATAAACCCCCAGGTTACACAGCAAACAGGTGAGATATGTACAGAGATGCAGCTACTACCTTGACTTAAGAAGCAGCTAGAGAGTGGGGAAAGCTAACTAGAAGACTAACCTACAGGATACAACATGCGCCCCAAAGTAATTTTAGCAAAAGTAGAAGTCACCTAGATATATATACAATGGATGATGAGCTTACCTAGTTAATGCAAAGGATTAAAAAAAAAAATCCAGCTGGCTATTGACTCACTTAAAAAATATAAAGTTGACAGGTTAGTCTAGCTCTTACCTGCTTACTTAACAATAGACTCAGGTTATAGAAATTGAGAAAAGCATGTAAGTTTAAAAGACCAGACTCTGACCTCAGCCTTACAGATGACCAAACAGTTCACTGTCTACGCCAATTGAAGAACAAAAGGATGACATTAGACCTCTGGAGAGGATGCCTGAAAGATCACTGTTAGAAACTCATTGTTAAACTCTGGCTATAAAAACTGAGTCTTGCACTTAGGTCACTTGCAGCCCAATGTGATAACTTTCATCTTCTTTTCGAGACAGCCTTTAGGACAGAACACAAATCTGGGTGAAAGTGAGAAAATGGGCAGGCAAACGATAGCCAAGTGAGCTGAGGGAGCAGCTTCCACAGTCTCCAGCTTCCCTGACATGCTTGGGGCCACTGTTGAGCCAAAGCAGCATTTTATTTCACTTCAAATGAAATTTGAAGCAATTCATTAAAAAAAAAAATCTGTCAGGAGAAGGAAAGATGGCAGCAGGTAAACTAGGATTTGTGTGAATTCTAAATGCTTAGTAAACATCTTGCTAAAATGCCCAGGTTATATAGCTACCAGCTGGACAATACAGCTGGGGATCACTTTAGATTTATGTAAAATCTACACCACCACTTAAGTCCTGAGTTACTGAAGAAAGGGATTGTTAGAGCCAGGCCAGGGAGTTGGACTTAATAAAGCATTTCAGAGGGGATCAGTGGTTCTGGGGTGATCAGTGTCTAAATTCTTAATCCCCATATACACATTTGATCGTTAATTCGGCACCATAACTCATCAAAACCAGGCATACTATGTGAAAAGAGTCCCCTGATATTCTGTACAGACTCAGCATTAATTCATTCAAACTGTACTACTGGAAATCATCTGCATATTGTAGAACAGAGTTCATATAGAAAGTCTACTAAATCCCTGGATATCAAGGAGCTTGGATCAATTTATTGTATGTGTTCTCTTATTTTTATTATTGAAATTTAAAACTGTCATTTACTGACATCAAAATGTTTACTCGGCAATGAAGAAAACCCCATAACAGCTGTGTTTCTGTAGTTTTTAGCACAATATATATGAGAAGTGTCTAGAGATCAATTCATTGTGAAGACTTTCTCCTAGCCAGAGTGTGGTAAATTATTTGAAAACCCTAGTATCCAAAGCAGCTTGCATGCTCCTCTTTCATTCATTTACAAATGTTTTCTGAGATACAAGCCAAATTTTAACTTACTGTTAAAATTCTTAGTTATGGCAAAAAGTAAACACTTTGGTGAGGCAAGCAAACCATGCAAAAGTGAAATTGGAGATCTTATAGTACAGGGAGAGAAGGAGGAAGCTCATGGTGAGTTTGTTTGTTGATTATAAGGCTTTATGGAAATGTGTTGGAGTAGGGCTGTATTTTAAACCTAATTGCTCTGGTTCTTGACTTTTGTACCATAGTTGTTATCTCTGTTCCCTTTCCCTGTAGACTTTCTTCCTTTGGATTGTATCACACATGCTTTGTAGTGCTAGTTTGCTTTTATGAGGATTTCTTGCCTTTTAATTTTCTGTGCATTTCCACTTCTCCATTCAGAGGCCTATATTAACATGCTAAAAGCACTCAAAAATGTTTGATAGATACCTATATGTTGCACAATTATGACTGTTCTAATTAAGATAAACAGAATTCAGTGCATAAATTGAAATCTTTACTAATCGTGATGTCATGAAGCTAAACTACTAATAGAAACCCAGAAAATATCCTAACATGAGGAAATTAAGCAAAATTCTTCTGAATAAGTTACATCAACAAAGAAATCAAAGGAGAAAATGAATATTCTGGAACTCAACCAAAATTAAGACCCAAGCCATCAGATCCTGTGGCATGCAACAAAAACTGATGAACTTCATACCATGATAAGCGACATAAATAAGGACCTTTGCAAATAAACAACCTAACCCAAAGTACTTTACATATTCAGCACAATACCTATTAATATTTCAAAGATATTTCTTAAAGAAATAATCTAAACAATTCTAAAATTTTAAAGAGCCACAAAAGATTCTGAGTATGGACCTCACTGGTGGCTCAAGGGGTTAAACACAACACTGTGAAAGTGTCCACAGCATGAGTTCCATCTGCTGCCAGGGAGGTGACACACATGGCAAAGCAGACCTCTCCTGTCTGGCCTGTTCTGCTCCCTCCCCTTGCTCCCCACTGGCTCCAGTGAACCCTCTTACCCACCCCACCCCCTGGACCTCTG